>NW_002987817.1:257846-260079 GCF_000006295.1 Pediculus humanus corporis
ATCATCCAAAACATTTTGTATTGTAATACTCTATGACGGGATAACAATAAATCCCACTGCAATGATAGTACTAAAATTTTTTTTTGTATTAAATTATTAAATATTTTTAAAAAAACACAATTGTAAGTTCTGTTAATTGCGTTGCCAAAATGATAAAAACAGTAATTATTTAAAAAAAAAAAACGAATTAATTTAATTAACTAAAATTTTAAAAAATGATTTTTAATACAATTTGTTGCCATTTCATTTTTATCAAAAAAAAAATATAAATTAAAGGTATAAACTTCACTTATTGTTTATCGAAGTTTTTTTTTTTTTTTTTTTATTTTTAATATTTTAATATGGTATTATTTAACGATCAAGCTTAATTAGATTAATATTTATTTTTATAACTGACAAAGCTTTAAGAATTTTTTTATGTATTTTTATTGTTTTTTTTAAATTTTTTTTTGTTTTTACGTACTTGAATATTATGTAAATTAATCCCACCAAATTTTTGTTTTCGCATTAAAAAATTACGCTTTTAATATTAAACCAATATTTAAAATAAAAATAACTTTTTAAAAAGTATATTATCTGTAAAAAAAAATCTGTTAAAAGCTTAATACATATATATTATGTAAAATTATTGTCTTGTATTCAAAAAAAAAAAAAAAAAAAAAAATTGAATTTATTTACATGTTTTAAAACATTGTAAATTTCAATATAATTGTATGACACTTAACTATTTAAATACAAAATAAAAATTATTTCTGTTCAATTAATAAATAAGTAATTCAGTTACCAATTATTTTATAATTATGTTGTCACAAATTTTGTAAAAAATAAATTTTTTAAAATTAAAAAAATTTTGTAAGTTATATATATATTTTAAAATTATTACTTCATACATGAGGACAAAATTTGATATTGTATCTGCTAGAACAGTTGATGACAAAGAAAATCAAAAAAAATATGTTGTATATGATATTAAAATTTATCACCAAGGATCTGATAATGATACCCAAGCAATATTCGTGGAAAGACGTTATTCTGATTTTTTAGAATTGTTTTTAAATTTACGTCAAAATTATCCACAATTGACTACAAAAATTTCATTTCCACGTAAAGTTTTGATTGGTAAGTTCATTTTTTTATTTCTTTTTTTCTATGACATTTACATTTACATTCTTTTTTAAAATTTCAAGGAATAAAGTACAAATGAATAGTTGATTACCTAAGTTTATTTATCATCAAGTTATTCATTCAAGTTTAACATTAATTTTTACAGGAAACTTTTCATCAGATCTGATACAAACAAGACTATCAAGCTTGGAAAATTTTTTAAGAATTATTTCAGAAAATGTTACACTGCTAGAAAGTTTAGGATTTAAAATGTTTTTAATTGGAAATGATGATAAACTTGCCAAAAAATATTTATTTAACAAAAAATATTATGAGGCCAAACCACTATTAGAAAATAATTTTAAAATATTAAATAAAATTCATACCGAAAGACATCCAGCTGTTATTGTTGCTCTTTGTCGTCTTGCTGCTTGCTGTACTGCAGATACAAATTTACTAGAAGACGCCATCAAATATTCTGAAATAGCAATAAGACGTTTTGATGGAATCAGTGATGTTGATTTATTGTACTATTACATACCATTGCTTCAAATGTGTAGTTACTTGTGGGAAATCACTGGGAAAGACAAAGGAATTTTAGAATCTAGATTGAGTTCATTGAAGTTACGTGGACATAGAGTTGACGGTTGTCCATCTTTACTTGAATCAATTTTAAACATTGATTAAATTTGGTTCCTATTTATGTTTTTTGTAACTGACTTACAGTATTAAGTTTATTTTATAGTATTATTATGTTTGTATTTGTCTTAATTGTTTTAAATAATATATGATTATTTTATTATAATTTCAAATTTTATTTTTTTTACATACTCCATTCTTTAGTCGAAAATAAAAATTTATCATCTGTTTTTATAAGGATAATTAAATATTTAATAGTTTATCTTTGAAATTATTAAAATATTTTCAACATATGGTAAAAATATTAAATATAAAAATGCTTAATTGAAATAATTTTTACATCATTGACCTAAATACAAACTGTTTACAAAAAAAAAAAAAATGTTTAAACTAGTTATTTATCAGAATGAATCGAAACCTAAAATAATAATTACAAAACTTTGCAATATTTGTTATTTGTAAAATAATTTAAAAAATATTTTTAAAAACA
>NW_002987817.1:260462-264212 GCF_000006295.1 Pediculus humanus corporis
AATTTTAAAAAAAAAAATTATTTATAAATTATTATTATTATTATTATTAATTAAAAACAGGTTTTTTTTCGTACAAAGCAATTTAATACAAACTATTTCTATAAGTAATTAATAAGTAAAAAAAAAAAAAAAACAAAAGAAAAGGTAAATTTTATAATTTGTTCAGGTAAATAATTAAACAAAAAAAAAATAAAATTGTGACATTAAATCCTAACTACTACCATTACTAATAATAATAATAATAATAATAATAATAATAATAATAATAATAATAATAATAAATTACAATAAAAAAAAAGGAGTTTGAAAAGATCTATATTAATAATTTAATTTAATTAAAAAAAAAAAAAATCTTTTAAATAATTAATAATAATAATAATGACTAAAATATATTTTTTTTAAATGTCTAAAACTATTTATTTTTAAATTTTATCCATATTTATTTATTAATTTATTTATTTAAAATGGGATCTATTTATTTTTTCTGTTTAATTAAAAATAATAAATTCAAACTCCTTATCAGGAAAACTAATAATATAATATAATACAAAATAAACTGAGAAAAAAAAAAAAAAAAAAAAAAAAAAAAAAACTTAACTAAAGTAAAATTAAAAAAAAAAGAAAAAAATTAAAAAATTTTTAATAATGATAATTAAAACTAAAAAAAAGAGAGAGAGAGAGAGAGAGAGAGAGAAAACACCCCAATCGCAAGTTAATGATGAATGTATGTTTATAAGTGTATACACGCGCCCACGCACACACGCACGTGCACGTGCATATATAAACAAATACAATCAGTCTCGTGATTGATTACTTTTACACAAATTTAATACAAGAAAAAAAAATGCATAAGAAAATCAAGTTTCTCTTAATAATAATAATAATAATAATAATTTTTCCTAATAAAAAAAACTCAAACAGGTATTATTAAAAATAAGAAAATGAAATAATAATGATAGCCCAATTAAAAAAAAAAAAAAAAAATTAAATTAGAAAATGTCGTTGTTGTCGTCGAATGTAGAGGAACACGTTAAAGTACAAAATAAAATAAATTTCAACCAAATTTGAAATCTATTTACTTTAAAATGAGAAAGAGGATGACGTTTTGACGATGAAAAAAAAAAAAAAAAAAAAAAATTATTATTGATAGTTTTTGTTCTCGTATTGCTCACATGCTGAGATAACCTGTATTTTGAGAACGTTTTCGACCGATAAGATACGCCACCAAAACAATTAAAACTAATATGGCCAAAGCGCATCCGACAGCAATGGGAACAATGTCTGGCGTATCGAATATTTCACAATCGTCGGCTAAAAAAAAATCAAACAATTAGTCATTTTTTTTTTTTTTTTTTTTTAATACAACAAATAAAAAAGTAAATCAACGTAACTCACCTGCACCAAATTCTTCTTTTGTTTTATTCATGTAAGCTTCCAATTGAGTGTTTTTCAACGTTAGAACGGCACCGTGTAAAGAATTGGAAGACGTCAAATTAACTTTTTGAATTTTATCACATTTGTATGACATATCTAAAGGAGTGTTGAATTCTTGTTCTTCACTTTTAAATTGTATTATATCATCGTCTGCATCTAAAAAGAAAAACAAATAATAATAATAATAATAGTAGCAGTAAAATTAAAGAGAATATAATAAAGGTTAATACGTACTAAAAGTCCTCTTACATTAATTAATATTTAGTATATTATAATAATAAATGAAATTTAACTTACTAGAATTATTTCTTAATACGCTGGCATTGACATTTAATTCTAAACCACTGACAAAAAAATCTTTAGCAGTTTTATTAACTCCGAAATTAATTTGCAAAGAATGACCAGGGCCCCAAGTGATGTTCACCGATTGTGATGTTTCCTTACAGGTGCCGGTAGCATTAGCATCTTTAGGCACGTTCATGGTGGCGTTCAATATCTTAAAAAAAAAGAAAAAAAGATTAATTGGAATATAAGAAACGATGGAGATTTTTCAAAAATCACCCTAATCACTACTAATAATTTCACTTACGTTATTATCATCTGGGTAAGTTACATTCAATTGCATAGCCATTTGTGCTATTATGCAAATTGTATTGGTTGTTGGATTTCGTATGATCCATTTTCCCATATCGGGAGATTTAAGAGCGGAAAGGACTCCCCCGATATTTCCCGGTAACCTCTCTGAACGATGATCTTTTTCGGTTGAGGGAGTAGATTGAGTGGGTAAGGGTTTAATCGTTGTGAGTACCGGGGAACTCGTTGAGACAAATGTTTTAAAGGAATTATTATTTATTGGTATTTGTGAATCGTTATGTTTTAATGACATGTCGTCGGGCGAGTCGTTGAGAAATCTTTCAGGTACAGTTATGTTTAAAGATTCTCCCGAAACTTTTGATTTTTCATCTTCTTTTTGTGAAGTTGTTGAAGGAGTAGAAACCGTTGATAAATTCTTGTCTTGTTTAACTATAATTGTATCGTTTTTGACATTTTCAGCGAGAACTAAAAACAAAGAAATAAATAAAAATATCACAATTTTTTTTCTCTATAATTACAACTTCAAATATCCATCAAATACGAATAATAAAACCGAATTGAAATCTCCTTGACCGTTGTACACGAGTTATAATTGTACCTTTTTAAGTTAGTATTTCGTGTAAAAGAATTAAATATTGAATTAATATAAACAATAATTAAAAAAAAATATATAAAGAGCAAAAAAAAAATTTATTGGACGCCAAATACATATTTTTTTTACGGCACGTTTTAAATAAAATTAACATTAAATATTTTAAAAAAAAAAAAAAAAAAAGAAGATAAATTCAATGTGATATCAAAGAAATGTTTTGTTTGTGCAATCTGAAACGAAAGCAACAACATTGCACACTCGCATTATCTGGTATAATATAGATGAGTAAAATTTAAATATAAATTTCATGTATCATTTTATATTGAACCTTTGCCTAAAAAAAAAAAAAAAAAATATTTTTTTCATATCACACTTGTTGTAATTCAAAAATCAAACGTTATCTTATTGAAATTTTAATTCGACGAATTTAATGCGTTTATATATGTATGTATGTATAGAATATTCAATGAACTTATAAGATTTAGTTTTTACAAGATGGATACAGTTTCTTAATACAGATCGACGATACTCGTGTACAAAGTCAAACGTTTCAATTTTGCATATTATTATTTTTTTTTTTTTGAGTAATAAAAATTTAAATAAATTTTGCTACCAAAAAAAAAAACTTTTTTTTTTTTTTTTTTTTTTTTTTTACAATAAATTTTTAAGGCATATAGGTACATCAATTTAAATATATATATTTTTTTCTTACTATCAAAACCCGCATAAGTTATAATTATTATCATTATTTGTTTTTAAATGAAAACATGTTAAACAGAATGATCCACATTTAAAATAGAAAATATCGATTTTAAGTACAAAAATAGCTTAACACACACACACACACACATTATTTATAATTTAATTTTTCTCTTTTTCCTTTTTTTTTTAATGGAATGCGAAATTACTAAAGAAAATTATTGCGTTATACTGAAAATCAATAAATTATTTTTTTAAAATTATTATATCATTATTAAAAAAATAATTTTTTATTATAAAAATTGAGTTCTTTGTATACTTAAATTATTTTAATTTTTTTTCACCCATTTTTTTTTTTTTTTTAAAGTAAATGTTTCAAATTTGTTAAATATTCTAATCGACTTAAAAATTAATAGATACAAACATAAACA
>NW_002987817.1:264307-265968 GCF_000006295.1 Pediculus humanus corporis
ACATAAAAAAAAAAAAAAAAAAAAAAAAGTTTTTATTTTAATTAAATTGAGACATTGCAAAATGAGAATAACCATACATTTGTTTATTTATTTCTAATCAAAGTTATTTGCATTATTTCATAAATATTTGGAAAGGGTTAAGGACAAGGCTAGTTTTAACAATATGTAAGTTTTTTGTTTTTTACACTCTCTATACACAATTATATTAATAAAATAAAGTTTTATTCTTTTTTTTTAAATTTAATTTTTTCCCTCAGCTAATAATTAGACATTCGAAATAAATTTATGAGACGAAATAAAAATTTTTAATTTTTTTTAAGTTTAAAAAAAATGACAGTGTAAAGAGTAAATTAAAAGAGATTTAAAAATCAATTTTAAAAAAAACTTTCAGCGACATAAACTATTTCTTGAAAAAACACATAAAAAATTATGTATAACCTCCGAATAACCATCATCGATATTAAGGGTCAATATTTAATTAAAAATATTTCATCATTTATTAAAAGATATTTGTTGTAACTAACTAAACTCTTGTTACCACTTGTTAAATTTAAATTTCGATTCTAACATATATATTTAGTATACATATATATTTATATACGAATTTACATCTTTATAATATTTCGAATTAAATTTAATGACAAATAATCTCAGTACTTGTTTTTTCTTTTACATTTATTTTTTAAAATTTGTTTTATAAATTAATATACTGTAAGTAAAAGCAGTCAAATCTATTTTTCATTCAATTTACAAAAAAAATTAAATTCATATTTAAATTTATATTTTAAAAAATAACTCGTCGACATACGACAAAAACTAAAATTTTCATCAAATATTTTCTAAACAATTTTAATAAGGAATAATTTAAAAGTGATGAACATTTCATACTAACATTGAATATAAATCACACTGACAAATCAACTAGCAAGTACAAATCAAGTAATTTAAAGTTAAAGTGAATTAAACTTGTGTATGTGTGAAGTTAAACACTTGCAGTATGTATGTAATTAATAATTTTAAAAAATTTTTATACATAAAATCCATGTGCAAATGTTTTCTTTTACATTCTTTAAATGATTGTTAAAAATGTTACATGTAAATATACATATAGATAGATATATATATTTACTTTTATTTTTTCAACTGTCATAATGATAATGGCAGTGCCTAAATTAGTCACAACTGCTTAAAGTAATACGTAGAAATTCGATATACCTTGTAATAATATCAGAAACTGACATAATATACAAAATTAAATAATAATAAAAAACTATTATTACGTTTTTAAAAAAAAAAAAGAAAAATAAAAAAATGATTTATATTTACTGTTGATGGATTTTGAGTAAAAACTACAGTTGAAAGAAAATTACGTCACATCATGCTTGAATTAATAACACCCAACAAAATATATCATTTCGTATTTTGTAAAATATAAAAACACTTACCACAAAGTGCTCCGAAAGTAATTACTGTAAATAGTAAAAATTGACTAATTTTTAAATTCATGGTTATAAAACCGTTTTATTAAAAAAAGAAAAAAATTGCACTATAAAATCACCTGACCGTACCCTAAAGATGACTATGAACTATGCATAGTACCAACCCAAAGGGATACAAATCGGGTTTACGTCACGGCAATAGTCTTGTTGCCGTGACGTAAA
>NW_002987817.1:266062-300098 GCF_000006295.1 Pediculus humanus corporis
AATTTAAAATTTTTTAAAATGTAAAATGTTACATAAATTACATATAGATTTACTATTTATGAGAAAAAAAAAAAAAACAATTATTAGGTGAAGGATTAGGATGCAAGGATTAGAATAAAAAAATTTATAATTAAACTAAATTTCTAATTAGTTTTATTTTAAACATATTTTTAAATTGTAAAATTAATCAATTTTTATTTTTTATTCAATTATTGTATTTGTTGCTAATTTATACGAAATAACCACAAGTTTTTCTTTTAGGAGAATGATGTTTAATAATAATAATAGAGGTTGTTCACTGACCAGGCAACCTTGAATTAGGATAAGTATTGTCTGATAAAATAATTTGATTTTTTTTTTTCTCTCATTTATTCACTTATATACAAATATATAATAACGTTAATAGTTTAATAATTAAGCAAAAAATTTAACATTTGATGGTAATATTACAAATATGCTAAAAATTTAAAATATCTGTAATTAAAGCTGAAATAAAATCACAGATTACCTAAAATTATAGTAACAAATTTAATTTTATTATAAATTTTAATGATTTTTTTTTTTTTTTTTTTTTTTTAGTCGAGGAGGGGAAAAAAAATAAATTTTTAAATAAACGAAAAGAAAAATTCTAATTTGTTTTTGAATAAAATTTGTAATGTGACAACCTCAGATTAAATTCCAATACTAAATTATTGAATTTCAACATTAATAATAAAAAATAATAAAATAAAATAATAATAATAACTGGTGTATTTTATTTAATTATCATACTTACATCAACTTGTTCTCGGTTTTTGTGTATATATTTAAAACAATCTAATTGAATCAACGCTAAAATTATTATTATTATTATTTTTTTAAAGCATCTTAAATTTTTTAAAATTATTATTTATATTATTATTATTATTATTATTAACAATATTTTATTTTATTTTATTTTAAGTACAATAACACAACAAGAATTATGTAACAAGAATTAGGCCCTATTGAAATAATAATATTTTTTTTAATTTTTTTTTTTTTTTTTTTGGTCATTTCTCAGGATGTTAATCAATCTGAGGTTGTAATGAGTTTTTTTTTTTTTTTTTTTTGCACATAATAATAATAATAATAATAATAATTAACATTTTTAAAACTACAGAAAAAATTATTTTTTAAACTACTTAATTCTACATTTAAAAGATAATAAATTACATATAAATAAATGAATTTACCTTTCTTTTTTTTTTTGTACATTCTACAAAGCAAATAATTAAATTAAAAACAACAACAACAAAAAAAAAAAAAAAAAGAAAGAAAAGAATTTTTTTTTTAACAATTTAAGATTTTAAAAAATAATGCTACTATGAGATTATTGTTCATTTTGTCTTACATTTTTCCCCTTGAGACAATGAGGAAAAACGCGAAACCAATGTTCATCTTTTTAATTTTGGTAAATTATATATATATTATTTATCCATAATCTCATTCAAACCTACATTTTTTTTTTTTTTATTAATAATTCACTTTCATTTGAATTTATATATTTATTTTTATAATTTATTTTTGTTGGCAGTTGATTAAGTTGCGCTTTTATTTATTTAATCTATCATAAGTTCAAAATGGACCGACCCTCTTCTTTCTAGGCGATCGTGGTGTATATTGTGCGCCCAAGCTTTGCATTCAATATTAATAAGTACTCCACCTAATTAAAATTTTATTATTATTATTATTATTAACGTAAGTAAAAATTTACAAAATGTTTCAATGTAAATAGTTATTAGAGTTCAATGGGTTAAAGTTTTTTTTTTTTTTTTTTTTTTTGTTTCATTTTAGGCACTTACTGACTGGTCTTTCGAAATAAACAGCAACTATCGGACTAAGGTATCCTTCATTATTTTCATATGGGAAAAAGTAACCTGGAAAACCGCGTTCTGGCATGTAATTAATTGGACCAATATTTTCAACATCGGCTGGATTTTCTCCTTCGCAAGTAACCCAAACGGTATTAACCTAAATATTTACAACTAAGTAATTATCATTTATCTTTTTTTTTTTTCTTATTTCAAAATGTCTCAATTATACCTTAAACCTTGTTAATTGTCGTTAAAAAAATTTTTTTTTTTTTTACTACTACTACTACTCACTGATTTAGCATTTCTTTGTTTCTGATCGTGTATATATCTTTTTAATTCTTCTGACATTTTTTCTGGTAAATCATCCGTATTATTGTAAAAAACAGGTTTCCATCCATAAATCTAATAAAACAAGAAATGTGTTAGATTTTAAATGAAATTAAAAAAAAAAAAAAAAAAAAAAAAAGGAAAATGTTTTGTGATTAAATGGGGGGGGTAGTTTCAGGTACGAACTTTATTCAATTTCAAAAAAATACAAGGTCCGCTGTGCTTAAAATTGTACGCATTTTCAGAAGTGCACGGATGCAAATCACGTATATTAACATCGCAAACTTTTCCAGGTTGTGGTGGACGATCATAATCGCATTGTTCAATATTGTGACCTCCAGGTTGTGTGCCCCTCTTCTTATATTCTATAATTTTAATAATTAATATCATATTTATTATTCGTTACAAAATATTATTCTCAATGGTTTATTGAGTGTTACCTTCAAGAAATTTGTCCAATTCATCTGTCCAATGTCTATAATTTTTTTCGTCGCTTGCTTTGAACCAAATAAGAGTACTTTCAACATTTGCATCAGGAGGCATAGGTCGAAAGCCAAGTCCTGCAATTAACAAAAAATTATTTATTTCTAAAAAAATAACAATGTCAACATGAAACACGACATAAAAGTTTTTTTTTTCTAAATAAAACCATTTTATTATTTTGCGATGAATACATTAAATATTTGTAGATTTTAGTCAAATGGTTTTCCAATAATTTAAAAAAAAAATTTAATCGAAAGGGGAAAATTTAAAAAAAAAAATTACCTGGATTACTTCCAATCAGAGATTCGTCTCCTTGCCATTTTGGTATTTTAGAGTCTAATGTTTGAAAAAAAACGACCATCATGGCTGAGAAAAAACCAGCGAGACCGGCATAGAAAATGACATAAAATAATAATATCTTTGCTGGAAACAAAAGAAAAAAAATTGTTATTAATATAGTAATTGTTTTATAAATGATCGTTTTATTATCAACGTGATAATAATAATTATTAACGCTAATGGAAAAAAAAAAATTTTTCATTATATAATAATACAAAAATTATTTAATATTTTTTTTGTTTTAAATTTCATTCCGCCATATTTGATTTATATATTTGCAAATAATTGGATGTATGCATGAATTTTTTGGTCATTGCGACATATTTATTACCCAAATAATTATTTATTAATTTTATAGTTGAAGAGAGAAAAAAAAAAATAATAATAATAATAATTTTTGTTAGATACTTGACAGAATGGTTTACTTGTTAATTAACCAGCTTAGCAATTAACAACGTTCAAGGGCCTTACCAATAAAATATAATTAACAGATTTTCCTGACAAAAAAAAAAAAAAAATATTGTCTCCAACCTATTAAATTTAATTTCTTTTTAAATTTAAATATTTGACAAATTTATTTAATAAAGAGATGAAATTACATACATGGTTTTATTTTTATAAAAAATTAAAAGTGAGAATGTGTAATATGAATAATAATAATAAATATTTACTAATTAATTTTATTTATTAAAATTAAATTAAAATTTTTAAATCCCCCCCTACGCCCATTTTATTTCAAAACTAAGAAAAAAAATAAATTTAAATTTAAAATGGAAAAAAAAGGTAAATTTTTTGTTTCTTTATTGATTTTCTTTGAATTTTTTTTTTTTTTAGAAAAAAAAAAAAGAAGAAGAAAATTGTTGTATAAAACGGGGGAAAACATTATAAAATTTTATAAAATGGTTAAATTTGTTTTTTAAAAATCAATATCGTATCCATTTTTAAATGATTGCCGTGAAACTTTTTACCGTTACAATTTTTTTTTTTTTTTTACATTTATACGTTTCCTTTTTTTTTATTTTATTTTATTTTATTTTTTTCATTTCTTCTCGATCGTTCGTCCTCCATTACTTAATAAAATTAAAAAATATTTAATGATTTTTAGGTATGATAGAAAAAAATAAATTCAGTTAAAGGACATAAAAAAAATTTTTTTTTTTTTTTCAATTTTACAATTTTATTTAATTTTTTAAGTATTCTAACGTTAAAAAATTTTTTTATTATTATTCGAAAAAAACGTTAAATGAACGTTTTTAAAGAAATATTTTTTTTTTTTTTGTTTGAATCAAATAATTATTTTTTAAATATCAAAACTTAATCAAAATTGATTAATAGAGGCCATATATTGACATCTGCCATTTTTCTTATTAAAGATTTTTTATATTAGGTTGTTATTCAAACCGAAAATTTTTTTTTATTTTTAATTTTTATTTCTGTTTTTTTAATCGTCTAGAATTTTCGATTTTATAAAATTTACAACAACAATAATAATAATTAAAAAAAAAAGAAAAGAAAAGAAAATTATTGGTAAACATTTTTATTTATTGATCACGCAAATGAATTTTTTTTTCAATTTTTCCTTTTTTTTCGGATTTCTAATAAATATCAGGTTTTTTTTTTTTTTTTTTTATTTAAATTAAATATTTTACGTTAATAAATTATTTATTTATAATAAATAAAATGATTTTTGTTAATTAAATTAATTTAATCGTTATTTAAATAATTTACCATTAAAATAATAAAAGAAAAAAAAAAAAAGAATTTTTTTATTTAATGAATTTTTTTTTTTTTTTTTTTTTCAAAAGTGGGAAAAAAATTAATTGATTTTATTATATAACGTTTTTTTTTTTTTTTTTTAATGCGAGTTGTAATAAATTAAATATTGGGATAAAACGACGAAAAAATAAATTTAATGATGGTAAAATAATAATAATGATAAATATTTTAGGTATGTAAAATAATAAATATTTAAAAAAAAAAGGTTTAAGGTTAATAAAAAAAAAAATGAAAAATTTTAAATAGAACAATGGCGACTGGAAAAAACTGTTATTGCAAGGGAGTTTGCTCTTGGAAATATTTTCTGAAAATTCTGTTCACTCTCGCGAAAATCGACTCATTTGGCCTTGAACCTTTTTTTTTTTTTTTAACAGTTAATAAAAAAAAAAAAAAAATTTTCTTTTTTCCTTTTTTTTTAATGATTTTTACATAAAATTTTGATGGAAATTCTTTAATTGATTTTTTTCATACACATTTAAATTTTTATTTAATAATTATCATTATTATTATTATATTCACTTGATTATTTTAAATTTAATTTTTTTTTTGGGAAAAATGGGTCAAAATTTTTACATTTTCCCAAAAAAGGTTTTTTTTTTTTTTCATTTAATTTATTATAAGGGGGGAAAATAATAAGAAGATTATCATTATTAAGGTACACACATATATATGAAAAAATTCAAAAAAAAAATAACGATTAAGGTATTAAAATGGTTTAAAAAAAAAAGGTTTTTTTAAATAAATTAAAAAAGAAAAAAAACTCACCCCAACTGGAGCCTGTTCTACCAAGAAATTGGCTTGTTTCTGAATTCCATAAAAATTGTTTAAACGATTGCCATTTTCCAATTTTCGGTGGCGGAGTATAAAATTGTTGTTCTATGGCCTTATTTTTTTCAGACATTTTTTTTCCGTATTTTCAGAAATTTTTCTTTTTTTTTTACCCAACAACAATATATATATATAAAAAAAAAAAAAAAAAAAAAAAAAACTTAGTGAGAGAAAGAGAGAAAAAGAAAAGTCACCCTTCAATAAACGATAAAAAAAAAATGAAGAAGGGTGCAACTGTGATAACTGTCAGGGATTTTATAGATCGTATGAGCTGTCGAGCCTTCGACCAGAGAAACTCTACCGCGCATATACTGTCCGACACATCCGAGTCTCTTATTTCACGCGATATTGCCTTGAATTTTGTTCGCCATCTATCGCCCCGTAATTGACCAACTTACCTTATCGACCAATAAATATTCTTTCCATATTTAAATATGGCGGACTAAATAATATTCAATAAAGTCCATTTGACATTTTTTTTTATTTATTTATTTATTCCATTTTAAAATTATATTGATTTAAAATAATTCGACATATCCCTCTTAAAATTTAATTTTAACCGAAACTTTTTTCTTTTTTTTGATAAATTGTTTAATTTAAATTAAAAAAAGATAAATAATTAGCTCATTATGTCCAAAATCCTCTATTATTATTATAGTTTAAAGTATTTGACTTTAAATTTTTTTTTATTGATTAAAATACTTAAAATAAAATTTAATGTAATTTTCGTTTATCACGTGTAGAGTATTTCTTTTTTTTTTAAATTTTATGAAGGTAGAAAACGATTTAAATTCAGAAAACGAAATTTTTTTCTAAAAACATATTAAATTTTATAATAAATTTTTTTTGTAGACTTATAAACGTTATGAAGGAAAATGTTTTTTTCTTATAAAAAAAAGAAATTTTAAAGTTTTATGTTTAATAAAATTTAAATAATAAATTTAATTTCATTAAAAAGTAGTAAATATATATATTAAAAAAATAATATATAACTTTCAGGCAGAAATATAAAAAAATTTATTAATTTTCTCTTGTAAAAAAATTTTTTTAATTAGTCAAACTATTATCATTATAATAATAATTAATTATACATAAGAAAATTAAAATTATTTTTTTACTGAAATGAACCTTTTATAAAAAAAAACATTATTTTTAAACAAGTGTAATTAAGGTGTAAAAAAAATTTTAAAAAAAATGACAATTAAAAAAATTTTTATACTGAAAAAATTTCCTTTACATGAATTAAAGGTAAAAATTATAGATTTAAGTAAATTTTTCAAATGGCTTGTGTCCTCCATAGTTTTTAAATTTTATCCTTAATTTAAATAAATCTTATTAAATGCTATGACATGCTGAAATAAAAAAAAAGTCATATGAAATTATTATTTGATTCTTTCATTATAAATTTTAAACACATTTATATAATTTTTACCTTTCGATTAATGAGGCTCTCATGGCGGTAGTGATAGCAGAAGGTTGAGCTTCATTTAATTTAAAAACACTTTCTATAACTGATATTTCAGTAGAAGTTGTATCCATTCCACAAAATGCAGACCAATCATTGACTACCATACCTGCTGCTATGACATCTGAACCTCTATTAACTGTGCCAGCCTAATTAAAAGTAATTATAATTTTAATAACATTGATAGGAAGGCTAAAAATCTTTGTTGATGACATTTAATAGCTTTCATATTAAGAATTACTTACAACTAAGGGAACCTGTAGCAATGATGATAATTCATCTTGATCTTGAATTGAGGTTTTCGGATGAACTAACCCTCCATTATTGGATAATATTGTGTAAGAGCCGACTAAAACATTTGATGCGACTGTATGGCGAAATACTTCTACACTTAAAACATCAGATAAAATTTCTTCTGTTTCTCTGTCTAAATCTGGATGTACTAGGGCTACATAATCATTACAAGTAATTACATTTCCTAAGGCTGATAACCTTTCTTCCACTCTTTGAATTTTGACAGAGTCTGGCAGAGAGTTTCGTAAATGTTGTAATTCTGTATCTGTGGTTGTATTAGGGACAAGCAAACCATTTTTATTTCCAACGCACATACGTCCAATTATTCGACAACCTCCTATGGAAGAATGAATGACTGGTATACTTTCGGATAATTCTGCTTCGAAAACACTGTAAATAAAGTATCTACTTTATTATAAAATCCCAAAAACTATAAAACAAAGTAGATTATGGTGGTATAATATTCGTTAACGACTGTCGTTCAATTTTTAATTTTATATTACAAAATAATTACCTACAATCATGCAACGAACCGGGTATAACGAAAACGTGCCAAAATAAAATATGAACAAAGTTACCTGTAAAAGTTTTCAGATCCTCCAATAGCAACGAGACAATAAGAGTTTGTTAATTTTGAAAAAACTCCAACTTCATTATTATTTTCAAATTGAACCCGCACAGCCATAACAAAATTTACTATAACCGTAAATTGAATTTTATAAATTTAAGTTGATTCTTTAGAACGTCTGCAACAAGACGCTTAAACGAGTCGTTTAAATACTGTGACGTCATGTCCATCTATCGGAGTTGTGTATGTGTTAATTCAGAGTAAGTTTTGTTTTACTATAATTTTTGTTATTTTATATGAAACCTTAAAAATATCATTCAGAATTGATTTAATATTTATAAGGGTTTTACCGTTATCAGTCATGTAACAAAAAAATTATTTCAAACACAAAGTTTTTTAATAATTTTTTGAATTTTTTATTATTGCTAACTTATCAGAAAGTTTGTAAAACAAGCTGATATTGCAATTTTACCTTATTAAATATGCGTTTAATTATCGTAAAATGAATAAGTAATTTCGTTAACTCAATTTTTATTTTATTTCTTTTACAGATATTGTCAATTAATAAGTGTTTAGTTTTTTTATTATTATTGTATTGAATTGTTAATAAAACTAAACTTAAATAATTGTCAATTCACAAAAGAAGTCAATATAAGACAAATATTTTAGTATCTTTATATAAACTGTTTAAAAGTTTTACTTACTTAAAATAAAATGTTAGGAAATATTTTACTGTGTTTTTTGTTAATATTATTAATTAGGATATTTTGGAGTGTATTGTTTAAAAACAGAGATAAAATTTTTAAAAAAACAGCACGAGTTCTTGTTGTAATGGGATCTGGAGGACATACTCTTGAGATGTTAAAATTAATTAAAAATTTAAATCAAAATTTATATCAACCGCGCCTATATGTTATAGCAGAAGCTGATAACTTCAGTAAATACAAAATTGAAGAATTTGAAAAAATGTCAAAAACTATTTCAAATGATAACTTTATTATTTTAGAAATTCCTAGAAGTCGAAAAGTAAATCAATCTTATTTCACTTCTGTTATTACTACATTATATTCAACATTGAAAAGTGTACCAATTGTTTTCAATTTTAAGCCAGATCTTATTCTTTGTAATGGTCCTGGAACTTGTGTTCCCATCTGTGGTGTAGGATTTCTTTTAAACACATTATTTTTGCTAAAAACTAAAATAATTTTCATCGAAAGCATTTGTCGTACAAAAACTCTATCATTGTCAGGGAAAATTTTATTGTACTTAGCAAATGTTGTGATAGTTCAATGGTTAGAATTATATAAGAAATACCCTAAAACTCTTTTTTTAGGAAGACTTGTATAATTTGAAATAAATGCTTTGTTGACAAAAAAAAAAAATTTTAAGTGATTTTTATTTTTAATTTAATTGAAATATAAACTTCCAGACATTAAAATATGCCATTAAAAGGAATTAAGGTTTTAGAATTAGCTGGCTTAGCTCCATCTCCTTTTTGTGGAGCAATATTAGCTGATTTTGGTGCTTCAGTTATTAGAATCGATAAAGTAAGGGAAAAAATTATTGTTTTAATTTTTTTTTTAGAGTTTTCATAGGTGTTTAGTTATTTACTCTTTTTTTTTATAGATCTCTTCATCTTCTACAGCAGATTGTTTAAGTAATGGTAAAAAGTCACTTGCATTGAATCTTAAAGATGAGGAAGGGAAAAATATATTTAAAAAACTTTCTTCAAATGCTGATGTTTTACTCGAGCCATTTAGAAAGGGAGTTATGGAAAGTCTTGAATTAGGTCCAGAAAATTTGATGAAATCAAATCCTCGTTTGATTTATGCTAGATTGAGTGGTTTCGGACAGTATGGTTTATACTCATCAAGAGCAGGCCATGACATTAATTTTTTAAGTGTATCTGGGGTTTTGTCATTTTTGGGTAGATATAATGAAAAACCCACACCTCCAGTTAATTTACTCGCAGATTTCGGTGGGGGAGGATTATTATGTGCATTGGGAATAGTTTTAGCATTATTTGAGAGAACAAAATCAAATAAAGGGCAAATTATTGATTGTTCCATGGTAGAAGGTGTTGCTTATTTAAGCAGTTGGCTTTTTAGGAGTCAAAAGCTGCCAATTTGGGGAAATGAAAGAGGTTTAAATATATTAGATACTGGTTCGCATTTTTATGATACTTATGAAACGAAAGATGGAAAGTTTTTAGCAGTTGGTGCTTTAGAAACTCAGTTTTATAAAATTTTAACAGACCATTTAAAATCGAATGATTTAAGTGACCAGTGGTCGGATTTCTCTAAGAAGAAAAAAATCATTACAGATATATTTAAAACGAAAAATAGAGATGAATGGTGTGAAATATTTGACAATGTCGATGCCTGTGTTACTCCAGTTTTGGACAAAACTGAAGTTGGTGATCATGTTCATAATAAAGAAAGAGAATCATTTACCAGATTAACAGATGGTACAATGATTCCCAATCCCGCGCCAAAATTAAGCAGAACACCTGGAGTAACAAAAGCAAAAGTTTCTCACGTAGAAAATGGTTTTAATTCAGAGGAAATTTTATTAGAACTTGGTTATAATAAGGAGGAAATTAAAGAATTGGATTTAAATGGCGTTATTAAAATTATAACAAGTTCTAAACTTTAGTAATAAGTTAAAAATTACTAATTCTAATGAAATTTTAATTGTGTACAATTGGTTCATAGGAAATTTGGGGGAAAAGGGAAAAATAATATAATCACAGAAAGTTTTATATTAAGAAAAAAATCTTTTTTATTTTTTTTATTAAAGTTATAATAAGTGTTTAAAAAAAATGCTTTGGAAAAAATTAACCGTTAGTAAAAAATTTTTATAAAAATATTTTGAGCAATAAATTTACATAAATATATATATTACGTAAGTATAAATTTTTCAATTAATATTATTTACTTTCTAATTAGCAAAAAATTTAATTATTTTAAAATACTATTTAAGCTATCGATAAATTCTAAAGAATGATTCATGTTACCTTTAAATTTGACTATATCTAAAAAATCGACATCATTTTCTAGCATTTTAAAAATCGTTAAAGCTTTTTTCAAATCAAATTTAATATGATTTTCACCAAAACGCCATGTTCCAACCACTGAAAATTTTTCTTTCTTTTTCAATGTCTCTAATCTTTTTTTTATTATAAACATAAGGAATTTATAAAAAAAATTATAATCAAATCCGAAATTTGATGAAAGAATTAGTTGGCACTGAGAAGACCAATTATCCATGTCTTTACAATCAGAAATTTCATTTTTCACATCCGATAAATTTTTTTTCAAGGAGTTCCATATAAAATGAATGTTGCAACCATTTATCCAATTATGATTTATTGAAATAGCATCTTCCTAAATAAATTTTTAGGAAAAACAAATTTAAATAAAAGGATTTTATTGAAAATGATCTGTTTTAATTTTCTTTTTGTACTAACCAAATTCCAAACTTGATGATGCCATCCTGAAGGTACAAATAATCCTTGTCCTTCTTCTTGTATAATATCAAAAAATAAAAATTCCTTCGATTTTTCTATATTAATTTTATTTAAATCAATATCGTAATTCAAGTTCCCTAACTGGTCCATGAAAAATTTTTCTTTTCCAGGTGGGAATAGTATCCATCTTTTTTTACCTGTAATATTGATTGACCAACTGTATGATGTGAATACATCTACATGAAAAGGCGTCCTGTAAAAAACAATTTATATATAATTCCAAATAAAAGTAAAATTTTTCAACTTTTAAATAAATTCATGCATACCAAGAATTTTTAGGTCCTATATATACAAAACGATAATCATCTTTGAGATCTGGATTATTATCATAATATTCATTTAACCAATCCGATGCAAAATAACAGGGAACTCTGTAAACATTTTCATATGGAAACTCCTTGACAAAATGTCAGTCTTTTAAATATAAGCATTCTTTTTGATTTGATAATTTCTTATAAGATTCCCAGTAATCCAAGTAATTGAATAAAGTCATTGTAGACTTTTGTTGTACGTTAAATTCCCTTTTCCCACAATTTGATACAGGAACATCTATATTGGTGTAACGGTTTCTAAAATATTCAACATTGAGTGATTTGTGTTTTACCCAATCTGAACTACAAGGCCAATTATCAGTCATGTTTTTAATAAGGCAAGGTTTATTCGATAATAAATATGTTTGAAAAAAATGAGTATAATTCATGTTATTGTCTAAAAGTGGAATATTATCTTCATCGTTTGTAATTTCAGCAGGTATTAAATCAGGATTACTGATTTCTAAAATAGCACTTTCCATTTTTTTTTTTTTGTTCTTACTCTGAAAAAGTAATAATAATAATATTTAATACAAAAATAGAGGTTATCTATAATTTATCGAAAAAATGAAAAAAAATTAATATTTACTATACTATAAGCAAAGAAAACTATGTGCAGCACCAGATCCTACCAATTTAACATTTGAAATTTTTTTTAACATATGTGGTGTAAGCAAGTCTTCTGAGCTATCATTACCACAATTTCCATGTTCATTCCAACCCCAAGTAAATACAGTTCCAGACTCTGTAAGTGCGACTGAATGATGAGAGCCAAGCGATATTTGTTTAATTCTATTTAAACTTTTTAATGGGCTAGGTACCCATGCATTCTCTCTTTCTTCTCCTAACTGCCCTAAATCATTTCTTCCCCATGTAATTAAGTGCCCTTCATCTAAAAAAAAAAAATCAGTTTCGTCAATTGCTTGCAATATAAGAATTTTTTTATTTTTTCTAAATTTAATGCAAGAAAAATAAAGAAAGATGTGTGTGTGTGTGTGTGTCTGTTAATTAATTATTTTTTAAAATTGTAAAATAATATTAATTTAAACAATATTTAATCACAAATAGCCAACCTGTAAGTATAGAATTATGAGCCCAACCACTAAATAATTGACTACAACTAGGATTTTTTACTTTTAAAAATAATTTTTTTGGCGTGGAAAGAAAAGTAACTATACTTGGGTCAAATCCAAGTTGTCCATATTTATTATTTCCCCATGAGTAAAATTCCCCATTGGTAGTTTGGGCAATACAATGACATTCACCACAAGATACATCCTGACAATTGTCAATACCCTCAACTAAAAAAACTTTTAATTGTAACACATTTGTAAAATAAAATTATTATTGTGATTCTCATTCAGTGCTGTACCTTTTGTAAATTTATCAATCTTAACAGGAATACTATTGTTAAAACACAAACCTAATTGACCCTTTCTACCATAACCTGATGTAAAAACTATTCCCTTTGTATCGATAATAACAGAATGTCTTAGGCCAGCTTTAATTTGCAATGCTTCATTACTAAATATAACAGTTGGGGTACTTATGTATTTAATTTTTTCTAAAGGCAATCCTAATTGTCCAAAAGAATTTGAACCCCAACCCAAAACATTAAAATTTTCAGTTAAAGCTAAATTAAAATCCCAACCACAAGCTACTTTTAAAACTTTAATAGAAGAA
Source organism: Pediculus humanus corporis (assembly GCF_000006295.1). Taxonomy (NCBI): domain Eukaryota; kingdom Metazoa; phylum Arthropoda; class Insecta; order Psocodea; family Pediculidae; genus Pediculus; species Pediculus humanus. The sequence continues at coordinate 279,501 of NW_002987817.1, forward strand.
TTTATTGGCTGAAATACATGTAATGCAATGGTAGATAACTTTCGCCCCAGTTGTCCTTTGTCATTATCACCACAAATAAATACATCATTGGTAGAAGTTATTAAAACTGTGTGTTTTCCACCTCCAGTGATGCATTTAGCTTCTACACTGAAGTCTATCTCAGTTGGAACTAATAACTGATCAATGAGACTTCCTTGACCTAATTGGCCATGAGAGTTGCTTCCCTAAAATTAAATACTTTTGTGAGCTGTTAAAAAAAGGGAATAAAAACATTAATCATGAGCTCCACACTGGTTGATGACAGTATCTAATTAAATACTCTCAAACTCGTAATTTAATCTTTAAAAACTTTTTTTTCATCATAACCCTATTTTTATAAGCTTTTAACAAATTACTAATGCTACACAATGTAGGCAATTGTAAAAATTTTTTTGATGTTAACAAATTATAAATCAGAAATCAAGTTAAACCTTACAGATAAAATTAACTGAATACTTAAACATGTATTTTGTAAAAATTAATGTTGAAAAACATTTTTAAACGAAACAAATTTTGTTTTCACATAAAAGAGCCAAAAATAAACTAACCCACGATAAAACCTTCATACTTAAAATTTTCAATGATCAAAGAATATTGCACCCCTGAATGCAGTTAAAGCGATTTCAAAAGAACCATCCAAATACAGACTTTTGCAGACTTAAATTTTTCATTCCTAAAAACTTAAGAATAGTACAGGATCAGCAGTTTTAAATAAAAATTATTTCTATTTATATTTAAAATAAATTAGGATAAATAAAAGAAAGTTATTCTTCACACGGTAAAATACCTTTTAATTATTAAAAATAAAAATACTTGATCTCACTATAACAAAACTCTTGCTTAAAAAATAAGTTTTTTTTTTTTTTTGAAAAAGTAAATGATAATTTATATACTCTATGACATTAGTGGACGTGGTCTTAGAGTTAGCTTCCATGATTAATGTTTTGATGTTGTGTTCGTGTTGCACGTAAGTTTAAGAAAAAAAAATATATTTATATTTTTCAAAGGGCATTTAAAAGAGTTTTTATTGTTTCAATTTTATTTTTATTCTTATAATCGAACAAAATTTTCGAAAATATATTATCTTACAAATATTATTCAATTTTTTCTTTTCTGTTTTTTTTTTTTACAATACAATTCATTGAAATAAATTTTCTTTTAAGATGGACATTTTTAAAGTAAGGACAAAAAGTTAAAAGCATATTATTTAACTTATAAAATTTTCCTTGAATTTTTAATTACGTTTATAAGCATTTAATTTAAAAAATTCGTTTATAATTAATTTTAGATTTTAATTTAAATTGAATGAGTTTTTTTCTTATTTTCACAGGGTAATCAGACTAACCATATAAACGTCATGAAATAAGAATTTATAAATAGTATTAAATGATAAAAGTCTTATACATAAACTGGTAATATATTGTTTCTGTAAATAATATTACAGAATTTATAATTTTTACAGTAGAAAAAATTATGAGACAAAAATTTCTATAAAAATTGATTTAATAGTTTACTATAAATCATTTTTAAAACTAATGAACTATGACTGTGATTTAATGAATATTGTATTTCATGAAAAGTAAGATTTTTCGATTAATAATATTTTGATAATATTAACCAAAGTAAAATCATGGACTGTAATTTAGAAACTGATACTAGTGCACAAGAAAAACTATGTAACCCAGTAAATGGGGAAAGCGAAATTCAAGATGAAAATTTCGATACTTTTCTGGGTTCAAATTTAACAACTAAGCATGAATCATCTACTCTAAATTCTTCGGATAAAACAGATTCTTATTCTCCAAAGTCACCAGTAAGATCAAGAAGCTCAAGTAGAGAATCGGAAAAATCTAATAAAAGTTTGAGCAATACTTCCGATACATCCGAAAAGAAAAGTAGAAAGTCTGAAAATGAAACTCTCAATTTTGTTGAAGCAGATGCAGAGTTAACAAAAATTAATTCATCAGAAAATAATGTAGATTGCAATGAAAAACAAAACTCAACTGATCAAGATGTAACCACTTGTTATGAAAATAATTGTGATGACAGCAATGTGAATTTACACAACGGCAATGTGGAACAAGATAATAGAAGGTCCAGGAGTGGTTCAAATACTTCAAGAAAATCTAATAGTAAATCACCCGATTTAAGAAAATCTAGGAGTAATTCTGTTACATCTGTAAAAAGCGAATCAGCAAAATCTAGAAGATCAAGAAGTGGTTCAGCTGCATCAAAACATTCAAGAAACGGTTCACCTGCATCTAGAAGATCAAGAAGTGGCTCTGCTGCATCAAGACGTTCTAGAAGTGGTTCAGCTGCATCTAGGCGATCAAGAAGTGGCTCAGTTGTATCAAAACACTCAAGAAATGGTTCACCTGCATCTAGGCGGTCAAGAAGTGGATCTGCTGCTTCAAAACGTTCACGAAGTGGTTCTGCCGCATCAAAGCGTTCACGAAGTGGATCTGCCGCATCAAAACGATCACGAAGTGGTTCTGCTGCGTCCAGACGTTCCCGAAGTGGTTCTGCTGCGTCCAGACGTTCCCGAAGTGGTTCTGCTGCGTCTAGACGTTCTAGAAGTGGTTCCGCTGCATCCAGACGTTCTAGAAGTGGGTCTGCTGGATCGAAACGTTCCCGAAGTGGTTCTGCTGCATCGAAACGTTCACGAAGTGGTTCTGCTGCATCGAAACGTTCACGAAGTGGTTCTGCTGCATCGAAACGTTCACGAAGTGGATCCGCTACATCGAAACGTTCACGAAGTGGATCTGCCGCATCAAAACGTTCACGAAGTGGATCTGCCGCATCAAAACGATCACGAAGTGGTTCAGCTGTGTCCAGACGTTCAAGAAGTGGTTCTGCTGCATCGAAACGTTCACGAAGTGGGTCTGCTGCATCCAGACGTTCCCGAAGTGGTTCTAAAGGATCAAATAGATCACGAAGCAATTCAAAAGAATCCGATCGCTCTAGAAGTGGTTCTCGAAAGTCGCGTTCTAGGTCTACTTCTCCGTCTGGCTCTGAAAAAATATCACGGAAACGTAAACAATTATTATCGGATTCTGAGGAAGAAGAAGTTGTTAAAAAAAAAAAACCTTTGTCTGACAATGAAGAAGATGATGTAGAAAAAGAAAATGTCGAAGATGAACAGGCAAAGACGGAAACTAATGAGGAAAATACGAATGAAAATAATGAAGCTATACTTCCGACAATGTCTGATGATTCAAACGATGGTATTGAGCCATCTAGCAGGTAAATAATAATAATAATAAAATCAAAACATGTAAATATTAAAAAAAAAAAAAAAAAAGGGTATACATACTTATTGTTAATTTCCAGTTTGGACATGCTTTCCGATTTTGATTTAATGCTTCAAAAAAAGAAAGAAGAGCAAACTAAGAGAAAAAGACGGAAAGATATTGATATTATTAATGACAATGACGATATAATTGCTCAGTTGATAGGAGATATGAAAGGAGCAGCAGAAGTAAATATTAAACAAAATTTTTTTTTTTTTGCATTATTGAAGTCTTTATGTATTTGATTTTTAATTTAATCCTAATGTCCTTGATTTACAGGAGGATAGAAAGTTAAATCAAGAAATGCAACCGGCAACAAATAAAATAGCCATGCTACCAACCGTAATGTCCCAATTAAAGAAACATGATTTGCAATTAGCTTTCATCGAACATAATGTCTTATCAGTTTTAACCGATTGGTTAGCTCCTATGCCAGACAGGAGTTTACCTTCTCTTAGAATTCGTGAAAACATATTGAAATTGTTAAGTGAATTTCCTAGGGTGGATCAGTCAACATTGAAACACTCCGGCATCGGGAAAGCCATTATGTATTTATATAAACATCCGAAAGAAACAAAGGAAAATAAGGAGAGAGCCGGGAAATTAATTAACGAATGGGCAAGACCCATATTTAATTTGTCGACGGATTTTAAAGGTTTAATATCACTATTAAATATTAATTAGTACAATTTTTTCAAAAATTATTTATGATTCATGTTTATTGCAGCAATGTCTAGGGAAGAAAGACTGCAAAGAGATTTGGAACAAAATCCAAAAAGACTTAGATCTTCGAACGATACCTCTTACAGTGAAGACAAAGATATTAGCAAAGCTTTTAAGGACGATGGTAAACCTTTAAGACCTGGAGATAAGGGTTGGGTTGCCAGAGCCAGAGTTCCGTTACCTTCGACAAAAGATTACGTAAATCGACCCAAATGGAAAGTCGATACCGATATTAGCAGAGTAAGCAAAATATTTGTAGTTTGGGGGTGGGGCGGGGAAGGGGATGGGGAAATTAATCAACGCAATATTTAAATAAATTATTTTTATGTTTTTTTTTTTTTTTTTTTACAGTCGACGAAAAAACAAATGAATCGATTTGAAAGGCACATGAAAAATTATATAGATAATAAAAGACTCAAACAATCTAGAAGAGCAGTTGAAATATCAATAGAAGGAAGAAAAATGGCTTTGTAATTTTTATTTTTTTAATAATATTATATTAGCTAAAGTAAATATTTTTTTTTGTTTTATTTTGTGTGTCCATTAATAATGGTAATAAAAATAATAATTAAAAATAAAATAAAATTTTTAATTTAAAATGAAAATAATAGGCATGTAATTTTTTACTTCAAAATAAGATGGTGTACATCATAATATAAATTATTTAGGAGCCTCGATCAACTTATTTTTTTTATTATTATAACTTACGTTTTGAATATTTATCGATTGAAAAAAATAAATAAATAGTTTATTTAATAAATTTTTAAGAAATTTATATATATATAAGGGAAAAATTGCCATTAAAATAATACAATTTAGAAAATATCTTTTTATTTAATTATTAAATATAATTATTTTTCGTTTAAGATAGTTTTTTATTTAAACTAAAAATATTATTATTATTTCAATAATATTTTTTTATTATTATTTAATTTTAATTAAATACATTACAAGTGTATATACTAAATAAATGAACGAACCATTTTACACATAAAAAAAATTAAATACAAATTTTTCATTTGTAATTTATTTTTTAAACTAATCTTAAACACTTTTAAGATTTTTTTTTTACTTTTACGAAATTTTTATCATTTCAAATAAAAAATTATTTTCCATTTTTTATTTAATTAAAGCACAAAACATTTAAATTTTTGTCAAATAACTCACTCTCAATGTGTATTAAACAAAAAAAAAAAAGAAACCCTTAACAAAGAAAAATTTAGATAAATTTAGTTATTCTCAAAATTTTCATTAAAATTTTCTCTAAATCAAAAAAAAAAAAAAAAAAAATTAAATTTTACTAATTTAAATAATATTTTTTTAAGGTTATCATATATATAATTTTTTTTCTTTTTTTTTACATTAGTTTTATTATTATTTTTTTTTTTTTTCAACTTTTAAAAAAAGACAAAATTATAGACGTTTAGATTTATAAACCTTTTATTATTATTTTTTTTCTCTCATCTTTTTTATAAAGCAGATCGATGATTAATTATTATTATTATTATTCCTTTGAAATCATTTTAAGTAATATATTAATCTACTTTTACAACGCTGTAGATTTTTCGAACAAACCAAAAACATGCAAAAAATCCAATTGTGCCTGAAAAAAAAAAAAAAAAAAAATTTATTTCAAATATTTAATAATGTTTTAGAAAAAAATGAATTTTTTTTTTTTTGTAAACTTACCGGTTAGTAAGAAAAAAAGGAATACAATGATTAAGGTATAACCAAAGTATAAAAATGTGGACGCAGCATCTTCAATACTTAGCTTTGTTACAAAGTAATGAATGCAGTAAATAAACAAATAAAATGCGGTAAAACCACTCGTTAAGAAACTTCTCCACCACCAATGATAATCCTATAATTATTATTAATTTGTAAGAAGTCTTAAAAATGATTTTTTTTATTTAAAAAAAAAAAAAAAAACCTGAATGCGTACCTCAGCACAGAGATGAAAGTAACACAATAATATTGTTGTTTCTGAACAAGTTATTACCAATATTAAAAATACGAGAAATAAAAATCCAAACATATAATACATTTGGCTCGACCTGAAAATCAATTAAATGATAGTAATAATAATTTTTTTTTTTTTAAATTTAAACCTTAGGTATATAAGGTATTTTTCATTAAATTACATTCAAAAATTTTTACGGCGGCATTTACCACGTTCAAAATCAAACCACGTGTTTATAATAAAACTATTCAAGTAATATAAATAGTAATAATAATAATAATAATTACCATAGGGAATTTAAAATAAAAAATAGTTGAATAAATATACAACCAAAGGGTAAAACACCTCCCATCACGACTCCCGGCAATGGTTGAGTGTAAATACTTTGATCAGGTATCTGTCTAGGAATCTGATTGGTTCGAACTGGATGTTCGATGGGCTGAAAAATATCATTTATAACATATATATCAATTATCGAATGGGTACAAGTGCTAAAATGGATAAGTTATAACGGTAAATAATATTTTCACAGGTGATGAGTACCCTTTTGGTAAAACCGAAATACGCTCCCACAAAGGTGAGGGGAACTGATACGCAAAGCCAAAGTGCTAAAAGAGCAACTAAAGTTGAAAAAGGCACTGCAGCCGAACTTCCTTCACCCCAAAGAACTAAATCCATGACAAAAAATAAAACAAAAACTATTCTGAAATAATGAAAACAAAAATAAATTTAATTTCAAATTTTTTTTTTTTTAAAAAGTATAGATAAGTTTTCAAAAGAAAATTTAATTATTATTATTATTTTTTAGGATTTACCCGGGAGCAAGCATCGAAGTAAGTAATACGTTAGATTTCCACTTATCACCACCAAAGCTTTTGTAGATTCTCGACGATACGTATCCGGCTGGTGTCCCCAAACAAACATAGAGAACAAGTGCACAAGTCATTAACGCTCCTCTATTTGCAGGTGAGAGAAATCCAAGGCAGGCGAAAGCTAAACATAAATAATAAGAAAACAATTTAAACAAGCCTTTATCATACAAAAAATAAAAAAAAAATAAAAAAAAAAAATTATGACGTACCCAATGTTACTAGTGTCATACAAAAAACTTGAGTTCCAGAACCTAAAAATACGGATAAAAGCATTCCTTTTCTCGGGGGTCTAAAAACATCTCCGTGAACCAATTTCCAACCAAATTCCTCTTGTGCATCCTCTCCTGAATCGATTTGATTATATCTAGAAATATCTTTATGAAGTGTTCGTAACATAATCATGGCGACCATTCCGGAGAGAAACAATACAATAACCATTGAATTTAAAATACTAAACCACTGAATATTCGTGTGGGGCATTGATTCCAGAATGTAATCCCATCTTGATGACCATTTAACTTTATCATTTTCCTTTAAAAAATATATATTAATATTAAAAAATAAAAACTAATTAATTATATTGTATCAATTTGTAATGGTACTAACCAGAAATGTAACATTGTAAGTATATGTAATACTAAAATTTGTTCCTTTTTCTGGAGTGTTTAATTTAAATGAAAGGGGTTCTGCTGAAAGAGAACAATCTGGATGTCTTGGGTCCTTATGACGTATGCTTCGAGGTGTAACTTTGACAGCTAAAAAAGTAAAAATAATTTATTAAAGAAAAACAATGTTAATATTATTAAATAATTGCTTTTTCTGCACCTCTTTAAAACAAAGTTGACCTTGTACTTACAAATGATACGACCTCCCTTGCTTTTAAATGAAGAACCCCATTCTTCTTTTTCTCCACTGTGATAACTAATAACCAAGTCAACATGGTTGGTAATGTAATAAGTATCTGGTTCTCTGTAGGATTTCTAGCAAAAAAAAAAAAAAACAAATATTTTTTATTAATAAAAATTTCATTAAATGTCCACAACTCTGTTAAACATATAATTTGTTAAATTTTTTTTCCAAAAGATTTAAATTTTATTTTAACATTACTACGATAATGATATTATAGAGCACAAAAAAACTCACATCGATACTACATTCCCTTGATCCCTTCCCAACAAAGCAGCCCATTGGGAACCCTGTATTACAATATTGTTTACCTCCCTCTAACATGTGGCACCAAGTTACAGGCATGTTGTCTGGACAAAGAAATTATTTAACACATTACATCAATCATACAAAAACAATAAAAAGTTATTAAAAAATTAATGAAATTTTAATGCTGCTTAATTATTTTCTTACCAACTATCCAATGATGTTGATAATTTAAACTTATTCCTTTTTTAATGAATAAAAGTTTTTCTATGTCTTCTTTGACTCCTGCTGTATAAGTTTTTGTACAAACAGGAACACATTTTTCTTCTTTTAAAAATTTTATTTTATAGGGTGAAGGTTGAATTCTTTCTCCGAAAACAACTTGCCCAAGGTTTTCAACTGGTGCTTTACTATCATCATTCGGTAGACAAAAATCAAAGCTGAAAAACATTTTGACATTTATTGAAATTAAGACAAAATTTAATGAGGAGAGAAATTTCCTGCAAAGAGGTAAATAAATTTTAAAAAAATATAAAAAACTTACTGTTTATACTCAAAGGGAAGGACGATTTGCTCAGTGTTCAGCCTGTTTACATATAATGGTATATCAGACTAAAAAAAATCAAAAGATGAAAATGTTTAGTGAGGTAAAAAGAAAAGACAAAAGAAATAGTATTCTTATAACAATTTCAATAGTTTTTATCTAACCTTACATCCGTGAGTTTGGTACTCTTCTTCGACACAATAATTTACAGGAGCTAACCCCGGCAAATAAAAACCAAAACCACCGTTTAAAAAAACCAACAAGAAAAGCGCTGATAAATTCATGATTAATTATAATAAAAAAAAATAAAATGTTAAATATATTCAAATTAAAAATGAATACATTTCATTTAAACATTTTTCAGGTTCTTTAAAATGTAATACTCGGTAGACACTGTAATATAATTGGTGTTATTATAATATCATAAAAAGACACGTCAAATTATTGTATATCTTAAACAAGAATGCTCATAAATAACATAGAGTTATGTCATAGAGTTAAAAAATATGTTTCTATTGGCACGATGATTGGAAAGCTATTTTCCTTTGAACCTTAATTATCAATTTCAATTTGATTAGTTTTAGCAAAAAAAAAGAAAAACCATGCAAATTAAATATGGGAAAACAACTTTAAATAAAATTAATTAAAAAATAATACGCACTTTTTATTTTTTATTTTTCTATAAAGCTTTATCATTTATTATCTTACAGTTTTTCCTGTAAATTTTTATTATTTAAAATTGTATTAAAAATAAAAAATTACATAATAATAAAATAGATAAAAGATAATTATTAAATTTTAATTTTAAAATAATATGTTTTTAATTACTTTAGGCTATTCTAATTTATTATTTTTGAAAATATATATTGAGTCAATTAATTTAATTTAATTTAATTGTTAAAAATATATGAATATTAATGATAAATGAATTTTTTATAAGATTTTAACTCAATGGAAAAAAATTAAAGATATACTTTTAATTTTGTGTCATGAGAAAAATTCATTAAACGGTTTAAAAAAAAAAAAAAAATAGTCTAACGGATTTGGATAATAATAATTGTAAATTTGCTTTATGATATGATATATTCAAATAAATTAATACCAAATCTTTTTTTTTTTTTAAATACTTGTAAGGATTTTTATTTATTGTTTGCTCGTAATGACACCACGTTAAATAAAATTAAATAAAAAAAGTTTTCCTTATGTCAACAATAGTATTCAAGAGAAAGAATCTTTTTTTATAAAAATTTTTTAACTGTATCATAAAAAGGAAGATAACAATAAGCAAACAAATTTAGTTTTTTTTTTTTTTTGAAATAAAAAATAAAAGATGCGAGATAAAATTTAAATGAATTCAAAAAAAAAAAAAAAAAAGTTAACAATTTATGTGCCAAAATGTCAAGAAAACAGTCACATATATTCTCAAAGATTAATTTTTACAAGATTTTCAATTTTAAAATTTCCATTTGAATTTCATTGTGACGGAGTTGTTTTTCAAAATGTCACGGCTTCCAACACAATTTCTATCACTTTTCATTGTCAAAAACTTCTTTAAATCCTCTCATCTGTTTTTTTTGTCCCCCCATTTTTTTTACCTCTGTACCTTATGTTTAATGCAAAAAAAAATTTTTTAAATATGAAATTAAATCATAAATAAAAAATTATTGATATTAAAATTATCATTTGGTGTCATCCCTGTGGATTCAATGGATTCCTTCTTCATTCCCATCACCAACAGCAACAGTTTTTCAAAATTTGGTTATTATTTGTTCTTCGGTAATAAAATATTTACGAGAAACCTAATATCATATTAATAATAATAATAGTAGAAAATCCTTTAGAAGTTTGGGGTTAAAGTAGGTGAAAAAAAAAAAAAATTATTTTCATGACTTAATTGTTGTTTTTCCCATAAAGAAGGTACCGAAATATTCTCTCAAAACGATTTTAAAATCCATAAATAAATAAATAAAAAATACATAATTATGTATCGTTTATTGAGCATAACTAATCATAATTAAATATATATAAATATATATATTTATATGTAATTAGTTTTTTTTTACCTGTAATTAAATAATGATTATAATGATTTTGTTGGAATTTGTTTTTCTTTTTAGGAACTGAATACAACAAACAAAACAACAATAATTTTTTTTTTTTTTTGTTTAAATATAACAAAGTACCTTACATATTTTTATATTTAAAAAATTTTTAAATAAATTAATTAATAATAAAAAAAAAATAACTTATAAAAATCACGAGTACTTTATCAGGTATGTTTATATATATATATATATATATATAAATGGAGTTACATAAATAGAAAAAATTAATTTATATAAAGAAAATAACTGGCTATAGATAATAAATAATTATAAATAATAGTATGGACGCGTAGGGTCTTTTAAATTTTCTTCCTTAACACCTTTTTTTTAAAAAAAAAAAAAAAAAAAAAAAAAAAAAAAAGAAAAAACCACGGTGGTCCGTCATGTCATAATGTCTTCATAAAGGCGTGAACGTTTTGTATAATGTCAACTTGGTCAAATTTGACTAGTTTTATCATTAGACGTTAGTCAGTCAGTCAGTCAGTCAGTCAATCAGTCAGTCAGTCAGTGAGTCGGTTGGTCGGTCGGTCGGTAAAAACAGTCACAGTCCTGAGCATTGTGTATGTTATTATTATTATTATTATTTAACGTTAAAAATTTTGAGTCCGTTTTTTTGTCTCTTCTCTCTCACATAGTAAAATTTTACGTTATCTTTGGTATAAAGCGCTTCTTATCGTAAGTCATTGAGTTAATTTGTTCAGCCCGTAATTTTTTTTTTTTCCTTTTTTCCTTTTTTTTTTTTTTTTTCCTTTTTCGAGTTTTCTTTTGTTGTCCCTCGTTTTTTTTTTTAGTTTCTGTTATTCACATAAGCTCTGTAAGCGAGCGAATGAGATCCGTGTGGGTCGGTATTGAACATTCTGTCGTGATGATCTGAGTGATGTTCATGGGCTACTACTTCGTAGGTATGATGATCGTGTTGATCTCCGCTGAAGAGTTTTTTCAAACCGATAACACCGACTAATACCAATGCGACTTTGGCGATCATTAGAGCTTTTAAGGCAAGAGCGGCCAAAGCCTTTAACGCTAAACCCATATGAGATGCAGCCCATAGTTTTCCAAGTATAAGATAAGGAAGAATTTTCTTTCCCTTTTTCCTGGCTGTAAACAACAAGAAAAAAGATATTTTTTTTTTTGATAAAATAAAATAAAATTTTCCACCACAAAAGTAGTAGAGCAATCTGGATACTTGATTACATCGACGTTTATCTCTCATTCTCGTCTAAAAATAAAAATTTTAATAATAATAATAATAATAATAATAAAACCAAATGAAATTCAAATATTAAAGAAAACTTTATATGTCATTCAGTGAATTTTTAATGTTTATACTTACTAAATACTTGTATATAAAAATATATTATAATATAATAATATATTATATTAACACAAAATTCACATATTTTAAAGGAGAAGAAGAAGAAAAAAAAAATTTTCTTATTGCAAGAAAATGCGCTTGAATTGCTGAATGTTTTTGAAATTGACACATGCATCGACGACATATTGAATAGTTTTCTTTTTTTATTTAAGATAATAAACTAAGGAGTAATTGGGGGAGAGGAGGGTTGTGTGTGTGTCTGTGTGGGTGGGTGTGGAAATATTTGAATTTCATTTCGTTAAAGCAAATTAAATTAAAATAAGTGTGTAAAAGCTGTTTTCTTTTGCGTCTATTCAATGAATACTAATAAATAATATATATAAAAAAGCAAATTTATATCATAAGCCTGGATAAAAATTTTATAGAAATAATAATAACTAAGAGAAATAAGAAAAGCAAGTTTTTTTTTAAAAAAAAATGATAAATCATAAGATAAAGCGAGCTAAGATATAAAATATTAAAACGGAAAAACGTCGGTTTTTCTTTTAATTATTCCGCGCCCCCCCCCTCTACGCCCTCCCTCTCTAATGCCCGCCTAAAAAAATTTTTCCCTTGTTTTTTGTTTTTAAAATTTTACTTACTTAAAAAATTTAAAATGTATCACTTGAATTGGGGCAAAAGAAAACAGCTTCGGAAGTGTTAATGGATCAGTGATCTCCTCCGTGGTGAGTGAGTTTCTTCAGACCAATGATGGCAGCGATAACAAGAGCTATCTTGCCGACAACTAAAGCTTTAGCTGCAATAGCTGCTATTCCCTTTAATGTTACTGCATACCACATGCTAGCCATATAAGCTCCCATGGCGAGAATCGGTAGTATTTTTTTCCCTTTTTTTCTTGCTGAAATCGGAAAAGTACAACATTAGCTGAAATTAAAAATCGTAGTGACAAATTCTATCCGAGAATTCTTCATCATCATCATCATCATCATCATCCAATCATTCCCAATAAGTGTATTGGAAGCTTAATTCTAAAACCTTTTTAAAATTAAAAAAAAAAAAATTTTTTTTTCCAAATTGGATTTATGGAACTGGACAGAAAAAATAAAAAAAATCAGGTGAAAAAGTTAATTTAATTATTATTATTATTATTAAGAGAATTTCAAAATAAAATTTAATTAATTTTTTTTTTTTTCAAATAAAATTATTCAAAATGGAAAAAAAAAAAAAAAACAAGTTTTTGAAATGTTGACCGAAATATAAATGGCAAGAATAGAAGGAGGGGGGGATGGTAGAGGAGAAGAGAAAATTTAAATTATAATTAATAATTTCATTTCTTCTTCTTCCCCCCTCTTTCCCCTCTTTCCCCTCCCGGCTAAATCCAGTTAAAAAAAAAAAACAATTTTGACATTCACTGTGAATTTTCATGTTTTTTTTTTTTTACGTTCATTCATAAAAAAAAAAATTATTACCATGTTCAAGTTTAACGGTCTTTACAAAAAAAAAAAAAATAATTATAATTAAATTCTAAAAAAATTTTTCTAAACACTAAAATAATAATAATAATAATAATAATATTTGAGTCAAGTGAAAGGAATATAATAATACTGGAAGAACAGGTCACCGCAAAAAAACTTGAATGTAAATTTTCTACGTTCGGAGCCACCGAAGGGGAATAAAAAACAAAAACCAGGTCAAACCGTTTCATCTGGTTTATAGTTGTCCGATTTGGTTCTTCATCCATCAACTGTAAGGTAACGACCTCGTCGTCGTGGTCATTCATTTTATAAAAAAGGATCCTAAACCTTAAAAACCTTATTATGATGTCATTAATGGCAAATTATCCAAAATAATAATCAAATCTTAATTTATCTTTTAATAATTAAGTTGTTAACACTTTTTTTTTTTTGTGATAAGATAACATCCGTTCCAGGTCGATGTTAATCGAAATATATAAAAAAAAAAGAAAATGTTTTCGTTGATATTTATGAAGTGTAAAATAATTTTGTCGCCATTAAATAATTAAAAAAGTTTTTTTTTTTTTTTTTTTAAGTGATATAAACTAGAAAGTCGAAGAAAAAAAAAAAAAAACTTTTCTAAAAAATTTACGTTAGTGACCGATTGTGTTTAAATAAATAAATAAAAATGGAGGATTCGAAAAAGGCATCGGAATTAACAGGGGAGGGGGGCGGGAAAAAGAAAAGTGTTTTGTTATCAAAAAAAAAGAAACTCACCTTCTACGACATCAGTAGAGTCATTGTCGGCGAAATTTAATTGAAGTTTGTGACCTTGAAAGAATTCAGTTAGTTTTCCCAAAATCATTTGATCCAAAGTTTCTTCTTTTTTCCCGAGTTCTCTAGGTAGACTTGCAACTAATTCTTCTTCGGTTAAGGCTCTGCCAGAACGGGCTCTCGAAGAAGCGTTGGCATCGGCAACGAGTGATAAACCATCGGTAAGAGATATGCTGTCCTTTCTGAGTACTCGATCCAAAAACGTGACCGCTTTGGCTTTTAAACAAACGGAAAATGGATCCCCGCTCGAACAATCGCTCAACATTCTTTGTATCATGTTGATTTGTTTGGATGGAAATGACCACCATGAAGATTCATCGTCGACTTCGTTTGTTTTTTGATTTTCTTGGTACGATCTTGGAACATCACTGAAATTATCATCGATCCTATTTGTCACGGAAGCACTCGTCAATACCAATAAACACGCACCAGTAAAACACAATAAAAAATTTCTCGAAATCATTTTAGTTATTTAAAAAAAAAAAAATTACTTTCGATTTCGATTCAATTTTTTTATTTTAGTATAAACCTAACTCTATGATGTCTCAGTTATTTTTGAAGTTCAATGTCAAGTGCAGCAGCTTTTATACATCGCCTTTAAAACTGATCCACATTTCCAGTTCCATACGTTGGCTATACCCCTACTCTAAAACCTCATAAAGATACCATCATACACGCCTCAGTAAAAGTTAATAACTGGTGCGGATAGACCAGTCCAGTCTACAATATTATCACTTTCTTTTAGATTTTTGTCAACCACCTTATTTGTGACACTTTTTTTTTTTTGTTTTTTTTTTGCCTTTTCTCTTTCCGTTCAAAATTTTTCTTATTTTCCCTTCCCCCCACTCCCCGCAAATTAACTATTAACAACTCGTTTTAATTTCATTCAAGGAAAAAAAAAAAACAAAATTTGAATTTTAGGTTATTATTATTATGGTCACTCTTAAACACGACAACATTCTTATATGTCGGGGTTGTTTTTGTGTCCAGGTTTCCACCCGACGATTCCTTACATATTATTATTATTATTATTAAAATTTTTGAACCTTTTTTTATTTATGGATATTTAATAACAACATTTGTTTATTAAAAGGATGAAAACGGTCGTAAAATAAAAAAAAAACTAATGATAGCTCATCAATCGTAAAAAAAAAAAAAAATTAATCGAGGGTAAATAAATAAAATGGCGTACTTTCTTTTATTTAATAAGTTTTTATTAATAAAATTATTAATAGTTCATTATTATTATTTATTTATAAAAATAAATAAAAAAGATAAACGCAAATAAATCTCGTAATTACAGGTCCGTGTTATACCGTGATAACAATAAATTGAAAAATTTTTTATCAATAAAATTATTAATGACAATAATAATAATAATAATACGTCATGGTAAATATGACGGGGTTTTAATTAAAGGGTTAATTATTAATAATAAAAAAAAGCAATAAAATAATAATAATAATAAATAGAAATCTATCCATCAAAATGGGTGGCAAGCAACGGGGCGTACCATGGGTCATTGTATTTAATTATTATTATTATTTGTTATAAACAATTTGAAATGTTATTTAAATCGATATATTTATTTATTTAACTTATTAATTAATTAATTATTATTATTATCACTTGTTAAAATAAATGAATGACGGACGGACGGACGGTATCAATGTGGAAACATCAAATTTTTTTTTTTTTTTAAATAATAAATTCAGGTTTTATTATCATCATTATTATTATTATTTTTTTAATGTATGTAAATATTAAGGTTTATTGTCCAAAGTGCGTGCGTGCGCGTGCGTGGGAATCGGAAAAAAATTTTTTTATTAACGGATTATTGTTGATAATTGATGGATGGACAATAAAAAAAAAAATTGCACGCATCCTGTTCTATATTTATTATAAGAAAAAAACGGATTATTTTTTGGCGGGAAAATTAAAATTATTATTATTATTATTATTTGATATCGATAAGAAAAATTTACGCGAGTGAAAATAATAATAATAAAATTTTTTACGAGTGAAAAGTAAATTAATTGAAAGTTTCCACGTTTGATTATGTCAATTAATTTTTTTTTAAAAAAAAAACTTCAACTTTCTAATAAAAAAAATTTTTTTTTCTCTTAAATAAGGTTTGAAATTATTTGCAATACAACAACAACCACAATAACAACAATCACAACAAACAACAACAACCACAACAAAAAAAAAAAAAAAATTAATCGGAAAATAAATTTTAATCAAAAAAAAAAAAAATTACAATTTAAATATTGACGACGACGACAACGACATACAATTTTTTTTTTTTCCCCATGAATAACCAATTATTTATCATCATTATTATTATTATTAATAATTAATCACGTGATTGTATTTTTATTAAATCTTCTTTTTTTTATATAATTATTGTAAAAATAGTTTTTGTAAAATCCAATTCGTAACACGAAAAAAAAAAAAAAAAAAAAAATTAAAGTTTTTTTCGTGATGACTTTCTTGTCATTGTCGTGGAATGAACGAACGAATGAATGAATGAATGAATGATTGAATGATTGAATGATTGATTGGTTTTATTATTGAAAGAGAGTTCACGGAAAAAAAAAGAAATTAATTGATTAAAAGTGTCGTTTAGGTTGCACGTAGGTATAACGGAGGATTAAATTTTTTTTTTTTGTCGCGGAAAATTAAAAAATTTTTTTTTACGTTCATTCATAAAAGATAGATGATGATAATGATGATGATGATGATGATGATGCGTGACCGTTTGTTGTTACAGACGAGGCCAATTCTAATTTTTTTACACAGTTTCCAGTTTTTTTTGAGATCCTGATTAATGTTGAATGACTGGTTTGCACTTATTTCCAATTTTCTTTTTTTTTTGTAAAATGAAAGTTACGCGGTGGTCACTTTATAATAGACTTTATATTGTATTACAGTAGATTTTAGGGTCATAGGTAGGTACCAGGTTCCGATTTATTATTATTATTATTATGGTAGCCAAATGGAAAGTTTATTTTTTTTATTTAATGACACCTGTTACTTTCGTCGATACTTCTTTTTTTTCGTGTGCCCTTTCCCTAATTCTGTAGTTGTTGTTGTTGTTGTTGTTGTTTTGACTAAATTCTCTTCTTTTTTTTTTTGAGGGGGGGGGTAATTATTTTTAAATTTATTAAATTTCAAAATTCTTGTTTTTAAAATGTATTTAAATTCCAAAACAAAAAATTTATTAATTAACACAAAATTGATAACTCCATCCACGAGTGATGATGATGATAATGATGATAAGAAATGTTATCAGTAAAATTTGATAAAATAAAATGTAAAAGTATTTATATTAATTGAAATATTAATTATGATAACAAACGGAAAGTAAAAATAATTTTGCAAAGAAAAGAAAATAATTTTTTTTTTTTGTAAAAGTGAGTGAAATTTTTATAGAAAAAGTCAAAAAAAAAAAAAAAAGAAATTTTTGCTATTATTCAAAAACGTTTTACTTTAATAATAATAATAATTAAATGTTTTTTAATTTTTTTTTACGACGTGGAATTAGGAAAATTAAAATAAATAATAACTTATCTAAAACCACGTGGGTTCATTATAATAATAAATAATTAAAGGACGTAAAAAAATAATTTTAATAATGATTTTTTTCGAAGATAAAAGTAAAAAAAAAAAAATTTTTAACGAGATTTAAATAATGTTTAACCTTTTGACCCCGAAAAGAAAATTTTTTCTTTTTCAAATCATTCATCCAGATGTTCTCCATACGAGAATTTTATTTCAAAAAAATTTTTTATTACGTAAAAAAAAAAAAAATTAACTATTGATGTGATATCGATACTTAATTATCATTATTATCATTTGTTTTTTTTTTTTCTGGAATTTTATATTCCCGTTAGTTTGTCTTTAAAATTGTTGGGGGCGGGGGGGACCAGACTCGTCACGGTCCTTTCGTTCAAATTCCTCCCTAATTTGAAAAAAAAAAAAAAAAAAAACTGGTAACTCATTTAAAATTAATCATGTAATTGGGTCATTAAATTTTAACATGCGAAAATTATTAAAAAATAATAATGATGATAATAATAATAATAAATGATATTCTCGGTTGTTGTTGTTGTTGTTTTGGAGGGAAATACATGTTTTAAAATTTTTTTTTGGTCGAGTGAATAAAGAATTTGGTAAAAGATTTTTCTATTGTTTAAAAAAAAAAAGTGTATTTTGCGGTCAATAGAAAAATTATTATTATTATTATTTATAATATACCTGTGATTAAGGATATTAATTTTACAATTAATATTATATATTTCATTCATTTTTATTATCCTCATCATTATTATTATTATTTTGAAAATGTAAAAAATTTTAAAATGGACGACCAACGAAAGATTGTAAAATAAATCAACTTTTAAACCGGACCTTAAAAAAAAAAAAAAAGTCAACTTCCTCTCTCGCAATGTGGTCTTCTTTGTATAACTTGTATCTGTTTTGTTGACCACTTTAATAATGATAATAATGATAATGATAATGATAATAATATTAATTAAACTTAATTATTATAACCAATAAAATGTTCAGTTAACACGAGCCTTAAGGCATTGAATTTTTTTTTATTTTATTAATTACGTGTTAAAAAAAAGGTTTCGAAGATGAAATCGATGATGATGATGATTATAGGTACGTACCAATTTTCACGACAGTAAAATATTATCATTATTATTATTACGACGTTTTTAATTTTAATATTAAATTAATTAAATATGATTTTCCTGGTATGAAAATAACAATATTAAAATCTCCGAAGGATGTTAA
The DNA here is from genome assembly GCF_000006295.1 of Pediculus humanus corporis. NCBI lineage: Eukaryota > Metazoa > Arthropoda > Insecta > Psocodea > Pediculidae > Pediculus > Pediculus humanus. Next base: position 298,595 of record NW_002987817.1, read on the forward strand.
ATATTTGCAAGTCTACTTTTATCATTATTATTATCATTATTATTATCATTATCATTATTATTATTATTATTATTATTATTATTATTATTATTATTATTATTATTATTATTATTATTATTATTATTATCATTATTATTATTATTAGAAATTAAAAAGAGAGAGAAAAATTTGTTTTTTTTTTGGCCTTAAAAATAATATAAATATGAAATTATTGAAGGATACAATCACAAAACCAATTTTTTTTTTTACAGACGTGAACACAGATTCGGCACACTTTTTCTCACTTTCATTTCACCAACTGGAACAATAAATTATAAATTAATATTTTCTCTCTCTCTCTCTCTCTCTTTCTCTCTCTTTCTCTTCCCTTATTATTCCAGTCATTAGACATAAACATTTGATTTTTTTCGTGGTTGTTTTTTTTTTTGTAAATTTCTATTAAAAATTCCTCATTAATATTAAATTAATTTTTTTAAATTATTATCATTATCATTATTATTATTATCATTATTATTATCATTGTTTCAAACAACGTTGGTTAAGCGTGAGATTCGTAAAGTTTGAGTGAATCCAATAAAAAATTAATTATTTTCTATTTTTTTTTTTTTTTTTATGCGATGCGGATTAAAAATGAATGCACGGCTGGAGAAGAAAAAAAAATTTTTTAAAGTTTCACGTGTCGGTTTTTTTTTTTTTTAATTAACTAAAAAGTGTTATTGTTGTTGTTGTCGCCATCATCATCATCATCATCATCATCATCATCATCATCATTATTATTATTACTACTTTTTTTTTTGTACTTGTAACTTTCTTAAATCGTACGATCTTGTTTTCGTGACACAAGACTAAAAAAAAAACATATCAGTACGTGAAAGTTTGCGTATTTTCTTAGTTTTATTATTATTATTATTATTATTATTATTATTATTATTATTATTAATCATAAAAGTAAATCGGTTTGATGATGAAGGCCTTGACGAGAGTTATATCGATAAAAAAAAAAAACAGAAAAACGAGTACAGATGTAAAACAAAGTTAAAATAATTATTTTGTTTTTTATCTAAAAAAATAAAAAAAATATTTGAGTTATTATTATTATTATTAAAAGTTTTACTGTTATCATACTAGTTTATAGGAAAACAACGTATGTAATGTGATTTGATTTAAATTGATGTTTGTTTGTTTGTTTATTTGTTGTCTGTTGTTGTTGTTTTAAATGCGAACAAATGCACGATATTTAAATTTTTTTTTATTTTTGCTCCCAGGTCATAACGGGCCATAATTAAATAAGTTTTTTTTTTTTTTATTTTTTTGGCCAACTTTCTCACCTGGTGGCATTTTAGTGGTTGATCTATTTTTTTTTTTTTTTTTTTCATGTCCGTCATATTGTTAATGATGCCAGGAGCCGAGAAAGTTGATTCATCATTTATTGGTTACAAATACCACCATTGCGATGGGGGGGGGGGTGGTGGTGGTGACGTCAACAAAATTTTTCTCGGGGTAG
>NW_002987817.1:300531-301466 GCF_000006295.1 Pediculus humanus corporis
TAATAATAATAATAATTATGTTTTCGCGCAATCGAAATAATTTTTTTTAAAATAAAGTTGTTACCTTTTTTTTTTATATTGGATTGTTTTTGTTGTTGTAATGCTCGCCTACTATTACTCCGAAACAAACGATGATGATAATAATAATGATAATAATAATATTCGCATAAATTTTGTTTGTTTGTTTGTTGTTAAGTCATCGTTAATTGCGTACTTGACGTATTTATTTAAAGGAATCAAAAAAAAAAAAATGTCGGGTCGCATTTCCATTGAAGTTTTTATTATGCTGTCATTATATTTAAAAAAAAAAAAACGTTCTTACATATAAAACAATAATAATAATAATAATAATAATAATAATAATAATAATAATAATAATAATAATAATAATGACGATGATAATGATAAAATATTTTTGCGTTTAATTTGAATTTTACGGTGGGGAAAAAAAGGTTCAAGACCGAAGCGAAAAAGAAAAATTTTTTTTTCTCTTTCTCTCTTTACCGATAAATTATTATTGTTATTATTATTATTATTGTTTAATTAAAAATCATAAATTTTATTTATTTAAACAAAAAAAAACATTATTATTATTATTATTATTATTATTATTATTATTATTATTATTATTATTATTATTATTATTATTATTATTATTATTATTATTATTATTATTATTATTATTATTATTATTATTATTATTATTATTATTATTATTATTATTATTATTAATATTAATGATGATTGTTTTAACGTTCGTATTTATTAACATTTTTTTTTTCTTTTTTTATAATCAACAACCTAATTTAGGTTTGAATCGTTTTTTATAATAATAATAATAATTTGTAACTTGTAAAAAAAAGTTATTATTATTATTATGATTATTGTTCTCGAGTTTTTAATACTTTCTAATATTTATTACCGGAGTAAGTAAA
>NW_002987817.1:301757-306811 GCF_000006295.1 Pediculus humanus corporis
GAATGCACTCGTGTGAAGAAAATTTTCCATGGCATTATTTAATTTTGGGTCATAACAATAACGTTTTATTTTTTTAAAAAAAATTTATTCAAATTATTATTATTATTATTACTATTTTATTAATCCGGAATTTATTAATAAAAAAAAAATTTGTCACGTTTAATTCCGTTATAAAAATGAAATTTGTGACGGTAAATTTTAATATTAAAACGACCAAGAAAGCGAATAAAAACGATACGATTGGTTTCGGATTAATAAATCCGTTTTTTTTTTATGTACATAAATACATACATACATAGATTTATTTATGTTTTAATTGAACATAAAAAAAAAACATTCACTTAAATTAAATGAGTGCACTCGACCAGTTAAATCTCTTTATACTTTCTCTCTATTTTCTTTTTTTTTTTTTTCGATTCATTTTTTAATTATTGTTAATTATTTTTTTTTATTTTAATAAATAATTTCGTACGAAATCAATAGAATTAATTTTATTGATTTTATTGATTAATAATAAAAATAAAATCGTTCGATATAGTTTTCGAAAAAAAAAAAAATTCTAATTAAAAACCATAAAAAAAATTTTTTTTGTTTGAAAAGTTTGTAAAATAAAAATATTATTATTATTATTAATATGATTCGATGGTGGGGAAAATTTTTTTATTATTATTATTCGTGAAAGCGATATTTAAATAAATTTTTTATGTGAGAATTTTTCTTTTTTTGAACGAATTTAAATAATTAAATTTTTTTAGTTTAGAGACTCTCGAAATTTAATTAAAATAATAAAAAAAAGAAAAGAAAAACTTTCATCTTTTGTCCACGTAAAACAACTTTCATATGTTTTTTTTAAATAAAACTCTCACCTTGTGAAATACGCCGCCATTTTCACAAAAATTATTTTTTTGGTGAAAATAATTATTTTAATATCTTATTATTTTATCTTTTAGCTCCCTTCGAAATTTTTTCTTTTTTTTTTTTGGTTTTGGTTTTGATGTCCTAAAAGTAAGAAATTTTTTTTTTTTTTTATACCCTAGGCTTACCGGATGCACAATCAAATCAAGAGCTCAATGCCTAAGGGTATCGTTGAAAATTGATCGAACGTATAAAGTAATTAATATCAAGAAATGTTGATCAAACAAACAAACAAACAAACAACCAACCAACCAACCAATCAACCACACGTTTATAAAATAAAAAAAAAATATAAATTCAGGTAAAATTCATTTTTATTTGCACGAGTTTTTTTTTTTTTAAACATTTTTTATTCTGATTTTGATTCATTCTTATTATAAAAAAAAAAAATTTTCTTTTAATGAATGAATCAAATTTTTTATTTATTTAAACAAAAACAAACCCAAGAAAACAAAAAACATAATACTAATAATGTTTATTTACATAGAAAATAACAACAATATTTAAAACACCTCTATAATAATTTTATTGAAAAAAAAAAAAAACAAACGATGTGCATTTTAATAAATAATGCTTATTTAATAATAATAATAATGATAATGATAATGATAATAATGATAATAACAATAACAAAATCGTAAACAATTAAATTTAAAAAAACAAAATAAAAATAAAAAAAAAAATTTGGAATTATTTTTTTTTTAAATTTAATAGAAGGTGCTGCCATCAACGGGAAAATTTATAACTAATTTTTAAAAACAAAAAAAAAATTTTTATCGATTTTAAAGGAAAATTAAACAAAAATTTTAATTTTTTTTTTTTTTTATTAAAAACTTATCGTTATTATTATTATTTTGATTATTTATTTATTTTAATTTGTGATATTTTTTAGTTTTAGTTTTTTTTTATTTCGTTAAATTTATTTTTTTCCATTAGTCAAAGGAAACAAAAAAAAAAGAAAATTAATTAAAAAAAAAAAAATGTTTTTTTTTTCGTATTAAAAAAAAAAAAATGGAGGTTTTAATATGAGTTGGAATTTTATAAGAGAAACAAAAAAAAGCCGCAATTGAAAAACAAAAAAAAAAAAAAAAAAATAAGCAAGAAAACTGGAATCGATCGAGCCCATTCGGTGTTATTATACAGAACCAACCACTTTCTCTCTTCTCCTCCTCATTTTCTCTCTCTCTCTCTCTCTCTCTTTCTCTTTCTCTCTCGCATTTTTTTCTTTATCCTCCTTCTTTCCATTACTCCCTCCGCACCACCGCTATCACCATCACCACCATCGCCTCCTCTTTTTTCTCTTCTTTCATTTCTCTTTCCTTTATAATATTTTTCTACTACGCAACTGACCGTTGGAATCATTTCGGTTGATGAACATCTATAACTACATTTTGATTTTTTCCCCTCACTCACATGCTTTCTCTCTCTCCCCTCCCCCTCTTCCCCCCTCCTTTCTCTCTCCACATACTCGCACACACACATGAAATTGACATTTTTTTTCTTACAGAAAATAAAATGAAAAAGTTACAGCTGGAAATGTTTTCTTTTTTTAAAACTTTTATATGATTATATGGTGGTTTTTATATAATAATAATAATAATATATAATATTATATTTAGTAAAAAAAAAAATTAAGGTTAAAAATAAATTGTGTGACGTGACCGTCTTCAATTACATTTCACTTTTTACCCAAAATAAAAATTAAAAAAAAAAAACAAGGAAACTTTCCATTGAATGATTTTTATTATTACCGTTGTTATTTATATCTATTGTTAAAATGAGAGAGAAAAAGAGAGAGAAAGTGAGAGAGTATAAAGAGGGGTAGAAGGATACAAACACACACATATATATATATGTATTGCGTTCGGAATAACTCTTGGGGTTTCAAATTAGATTATTTATCCAGATGAGAAGTGGACAGTGGAGTTTTCTTTTTAGACAATAAATTACAGTCATTTTCTCCAGCATATGTACTCCATTTTCCTCCATTCTTCTTATTAATTTCTTTACTTTTCCAGAAAAAAAAAAAAAATTAAAAATTTAACTTGAAAAATGAAAATTGTTCGACTGAACAACAGCAAAAAAAAAAATTACATCAAATAAACATTTTTTGTTTTTTTCCTTTTCCATTTTTCCTTTGTTTTTCCTTTGTTTTTTTTTCATAATTGTGAAACTCGATAGGGTAAAAAAAAAGTATTTTATAAAGATTTGGATTAGAAATTTTATACTAATCTATAAGTGAGAGTGTAAAATCACGATTTCTTTTAAAATTTAATATTTAATTTTCCTTTTTTTCGATAATGTTTGTTTGTTTAGCCATTTTATATTTTAAAAACGGAAACGGAAAGAAAATTGACCAGATGTACGAAAAAAAGGAAAATAAAAAAAAAAATTTTTTTTTTTTTTTTCAATATTATTATCGTGAACTAACTTGAAATTACAAAAATAAATTAGAGACAGAGAGAGAGAGAAAAAAAGGAAAATATAAAAGGAAAAAAAAAAGGAAAGAAAAAAAAGATAAAGAGAGAGAGAGAGAAATAAAAAGGAGAATGAGAACCCTAAAATATTTTTCCTAAATTCAACTCATTTTGTTTTATTTCGTTTGTAATACGATTCTGTCCAAAACCGGAATTTTAATATTAGAATCAGAACACTTTAACCGACTTTATTTTTATTATTTACTTTATAATTGCAGTTGTTTTTGTCATACCCCGCCCGTGTGTGTGTGTGCGTGTGTGCGTGCGTGTGTGCGTGCGTGTGTTTTTTTTAAAAAAAATTATTATTATTATTGACAGGCAGAAGAAAAAAAGGAAAATGTCTACGTTATTTCATTCGATTCCATCATTGTCATTGTCATTTTATTAAATACAACAACAGCAACAGCAACAGCAATCGTACTTATTCGTACAATAATACTTTTTCGTTTTAATTACTCGTTAACGTTAACGAATTAATATTTAATTAAAAAAAAAAATTTGGCGCGTAATTTAAAAACGTAAACATTTATTTATTTACTCTATGACGTAATTGGTAAATCAAAATGGCGGGGAGTCATTACGTTAAAAACAAAATATGATTGTTGCAATCAAATAATTTTTTCGTTTGTTTAATAAAAAAAAAAAAAATTTAAAAAGAAAAAAAAAAGGAAAAAAAAGGAAAAAAAAGGAAAAAAAGAAAGGAGTTAAATTGTTTTGTTAAATAACCAAAGAATGAACTATTGCCTCCCATCTTGACCAGTGGTCATCAAACCAGGAGGGTAAACTTTAATGTCATAGAAAAATTAATGATCTAATCCATAGAATGTCTGAAAACCCGACGTTTAATCACTTCCTCTCATATATAATTCATAGTCCGGTTTTGAAATTTTCCTTTGAAAACCTTTTTTTCCTTTTTCCTTTTTTTTTTTTTATTTTTCCTATCTTGTTTATATTTTTATCTTAAATCTTTTGCATCGTTTATACAAATATTATTATTTTTCCACATTGAATGAATAAATAAATATATATTTTTATATAATTGTTTTTAATATAATAATAATATTAATAATAAAAAGATGGCGGTTGTATGTGCGACGTGTTAAAAAAAAAAAGTAATTTATAAGAATGATGGAAATATCTGGAATTAATCCAAAATCTATTAAGGACAAAAATTAACGTTTTCATTTTGGCAAAAAATGAAAATTGAAAATTTTTAAACAACTTTTTTTTTCCCGGGGGAGAGAGAAGGGGGAGAGTGGAGTGGAGAGGGTGAGGGTGAGGAAGGGTGTGGAAGAGGGGTAAGGGTAAAAGAATGAAAAAAAAAAGTTAAAATTAATAAATTTTACATTGAAAATTGTTTTTTATCGATTTTTCTTGAATTTACTCAATTTTACCCCTTTTTCCTTTTATTTTCTGAATGTAAATACGTGCGCGTAATTTTTTCCATTAAATAAAAAATTTTAGACAAAAACGGGGGTAGGTGGGTGGATGGTGGTGGTAGTGGTAGTGTTGGGGCAGTAAAAATTATTATTATTATAATAAAAAGTTTAAAAACCACGAAAACAAAATAATCCGCGTCAAAAGTTTAATTTCCAACACGAACAAGATAAAATAAGAAATAAAATAGGGGTTGAAACGTTGGTGGTTGATGACGAAATAAAT
>NW_002987817.1:307018-322078 GCF_000006295.1 Pediculus humanus corporis
TTTTATTGTAAATCAGAAAAGCGTAAAATTTTATAAATAAACAAAAAATTGAATTTGATTCCGACAAAATTGAAATTTCTTTTCACCCTAGTGAGATTTTTGCATTCCTAACAATTTAAGGGTCATTCCTCAATCTGAAAAAAAAAAAGGTTCCTCATAAAAAAAAAAAAAGGAATTTTTTTTTTTCTCGATGCAAACCTCTCTCATTCTCCCCTTTTTATTCTGAATATAAAAAAGAAAAAAAAAAGAAAAGAAAAGAAAAACCTTTCTAGAGCCTTTTGTGCTTGTCGGACTTTCTTCTTTTTCATCACCTTTCAAATATTTGATCAACTTATTTTTCTTTTTTTTTTTTTTGCTTTTCCGAGTTTGATAAAAAAAAAGTACTCAATTACTATTGAATTCATCTTTTTAAAAAAATTTTTTTCTCAAAAATCATAATAATAATACTAATAATAAAACGAAACACGATCACGAATTTTTCCTATTAAAAAAAATTTATAATAATTTTAATAAAAATAAAAATTTTCCGGTGCCCTGGGCTCCGGGAAAAAAAATTTCCCCTCGCTATTCCCTTCCTCCTCCACTCTCTCCCCCCAAAAAAAAAAAAAATTAATAATAATAAAAATTTTTGATTGGCGGATTTTGGCATAAATATTAATTTTCAATTGGATGTTATAAATATTATATTAATATTAAAAACTTTTCCCATTGGTGGTTTTTTAAAAATAATAAAAGATTTTCCTGAGGGAAAATATTATATTCCGATTGGTCGAAAATCATTTCATATTTTCCCGGGGTTAATATCATAACAAATCATGTTTGGGAAGCCTCCCCATTTTTCCCCGGTTTATTTTTTCCTCGGCCGTCTCTCTCTCTCTCTTTCTCTCTCTTTCATTTCCTCTCTTCTTCCTTCCACGCTTTTCTTAGCCCCGGAAAACCTTTATCAATATTATTCATATTTTTACCGTAAGAAGGTGAAGGTCTCGCGAAAGTTAAACATGGGAGAAACATATCAAGTTAAAAAACATTAATTACATGAGTTTTTAAAAAGATAAAAAGAATAGGCTCGTAATGGTTTTTATAATACAATTTAAAAGCTTCTTATAAGTGTACAAAAATTTTCCTTTTCTTTTTTCATTTTGATTGAACTTTTTTTTGAATAATATCAACGTTTATATTTAGTTTTACTTACGTTTCTCGTGATTCTGTTTTGTTTTTTTTTTTGTTTTTTTTTTATTTTATTTTATTTTTTTTATTCCCCTTTGCTCCGCTCGATCGATACGCTTATAAGCCTAAAAATCTTTTTTTCTTCTTTTTTTTTTTTTTTTCAAAAGCCATTAGGTATTGTTCTTTTGCTTTATTTTCCGTTGTGTGGTCAGCAGAAGAAGTAGAAAAAGAAAAGAAAAGAAAAAAAAAAGGGAAAAAAGAAAAAGAAATAAGACAAAAAAAAATGAAAACAGAAACACGAAGAGAGAGAGAGAGAGAGAGGATGAAATTTCTTTCTCATGCTTAACTGATTTTATTTTCTTTTATTTTTTTTTCTTTTTCTTTTTTTTTTTTTTTTGTTCTTGTGGGGATGAAACGATATTATCGATTCTTTTAATTTTTTTTTTTCATCCCTTTTCGTTTATTATTATTTGTTTAAAAAAAAAGTATTCGATTAAAAAATAAAAAAAAAAAAGAAATTTCGATGGGAAAATTATTGCACAGGAAAGAATTATATGAAAAAGTTTTAAATATTCTTTCGTTTACCCACCCTCGCACCCGCGCACGTGTGTTGGGTGTACGCATTATTATTATTATTATTATTCTAACGCCAAAAAATAACTAAAGTTTATACATATATTTAATAAATGAAAACTGTAAACACTTACGTAAAAGAAAAAAGGCATGAATGATGGTGATGGTGGTGGTGGTGGCGGCGGTGATGGCGGTGGTTAAGAAAAGGTTCTCTCTCTCTCTCTCTCTCTTTCTCTCTCTTTAAACACTTGTGAGGATCACCGTGAAGCCTCTACTCTAAGAGGCTATCAATGGTTTTTTCGGCCTTTCCATTTAAACAAGAGTTTTTTTTTTTTTTTTTTTTTTCCCCGGAAAAAATATAAAAAATTAATTTGGTCGTTATTTAAAAAAAAAAAAAAAATGAGATAAAAGGAACAAAGGAAATTTTGTTACAATAAAAGGATTATTGACATTTAATCGATTTATCAGTTATTAGGTTATTTTCCAAAAATAAAAATTCAAAGGTATATAAAAAATTAAAAAAGAAAAAAAAATTTTTTTTTTTTTGTTATTTTATTGGAATTGATTGATGGCCAATAAAAAAAAATTATGAGGACATAAATAAAAAAAAAAAAAAAAAAAACGTTTATTGACCGTTTCTAGGCTGTTTTTACAATTGAATTTAATAACTTTGTATAAATTTCAAGCTTTTACATCTGCCCCATTTCAATAAAATCTTTTTTTCCTTTCATCTACTACTACCACTACTACTATTCTCTCCTCCTCTTCTTCTTCTCCCTCCTCCTCCTCCTCAAACCTTTTTTTTCAAGTCACCTTCTATAAACTATAAACTTTTTGATGGAATGAAAGTTTTTAAAATTCAATTTCTATTTCATTTTCCTTTCCTCTTTTTTTTCTCTCTCTCTCTTTCACTTTATTTATTTTATTGACGCCTTTTCGTTGCATGAAAAAAAAATTTTTTTTGTAACTTTAGTCGTTGATAGACGTCGCGTTTTTAATTAATTTTTAAAAATAATATATATTTACACACACAGGTATTATTATAAAATATTTTCCTTTTTGTAATCCTTTCGCCATTGTTTTATGTGTGTGGGTGTGCGTGTTATCAGTGTTTATTTAAATGTTTTTTTTTTTTATGTTAGGCCAATTCAATGCGGCGATGAAACGACCCGCATTATTAAAATATTCTTCACATTGCAGTTGTTGCTGTTGTTATATAAGAAGTTTCAGTATTTGATACATTCTTTTATATGCTCGATTTACTCGTATTACGCTATTTACATTTTCCTCGCATTGCCTATATATTATTTTGAAAGGGATGAAAAACCAGTTAGTGGAGGGAATGGAAAAAAAAAGGAAAAAAGAAAAAAGAGGAAAAATAAAAAAAAAAATGAAAAAAAAAAAATTTTTTTTTTTCATTTTATTTTTATATGTACGTATATATTAAAAAAATGAGTTTTACCTATGTTTAACATTTAATAAAAACGGGTCATTTTAAAATTTGATTTATTACAAAGATTATTTCTATTTCTTGGTTTCTTGAGGTTTTTCCTTTTTTTTTTTTTTCCTTTTGCTCATTCCTTTTTTTTTTTATTCTCAACCACCTTTTTCTGCTTAACTTTTCTTTCCAAAACGCTCTCCTGCCACGTTATACTTTTACCAATTTTCCCTTTTTTCTCTCTCTCCCAGTTTCCATTTTTTTTTTTTTTTAAATGTTTTCTTTGTTTGTAATGACGCTTCGCATTAATTATTTTTTTTTTTTTCCTCCCTCGTACAAATGAATTTTTTTTTTTTTGTTGTCTTTTTCAGGTTTTGATCATTTTTTTTTTTAAAGGTTTTATTTATATGAATTCTTAGAAGAAAAATTACAATTAATTATTAATAAAAATTAGTTTTTGTGTGAAGGAGAAACGGAAAGTAAAAAAAAAAAAAAAAATTGTTTAAATGTTTGGATTTTTTTTTTGTTGTAATTTTCCTCACATTTTCGTACCTAAAAGATTAATTACTTTTGGGGTCTTTAATTATTTTATTTGTTTAAAAGTAGGAAAACAAATTTTAAAAATTCGTATTTATTTTTGCCTTTGTTTCCTTATTATAAATTTTTATTTACATAATCAATAATCAATCGTACGTATCGATCAGTGATATTTTTTTTTTTTTTTTTAGTAAACAAAACAACAATAATAATTTAAAAAAAAAAGAGGGAAAATTTTAAAAATTTAAAAATAAATATTTTAAAAACGACTCACGTTCAAATAAATATAAACAAAAAAAAAAAACCAAAAATGTATGAATCTGTGATATATATAAATGAATAAATAATAACATTAAACCAAAAAAACAAAGAAACAATGAAAAAAAAAAAGGACAAAGGACAAAGGAAAAAAAAAGGAAAGGAAAGGAAAAGGGCAATATGACGTCATCGAGGTCAAGGTATTCAATATTAATATAAGAGAAAGAGAGAGAAAGAGTGAGAGAGAGAGGAGAGATGCGCAGTGGAAAGCCAATCGGGAAGATACGTACTTTTACTAGATATGATAAATTTATGGACGTAATAAAAGGAAAGGCGTTCATTGGACGGTTTACTATAAAAGTCACATCGGGTGGGGAGTTGCCTGTGTATGAACGGAAAAACGTATAAAAACAACCATAAAAATGAAGAGAAAACTATAAATTCTAATATTGCTGCTTTTGAGCTTTTAGCTAGGCGCAACTCTCTCTCTCTCTCGCTCTCTCACTCTCTCACTCTTACCCTTGATGAAAATCGCTTTGAACGTAACTACATGTAATGGGCCGAACGTTTGACGTTACAAAATAAAATTTATCACCTATCAACTCCGTTTATTATTATTATTATTATTATTATTATTATTATTATTATTATTATTTATATATATTTATATGTATATATAGTATATGCATGTCAGAAGAAGACCGAAGGAAAGGAAAGAAAAAAAAAACAATAAAATAATATAAAATTAATCTATAAAAACTTTTTTACAAGATGTGTCGTCGGTTTTATTATTATTATCATTATTATTATTATTATTAAATATACATATAGTTTAAAGGTTCGTTTTTTATATTTCATTATCATTATTAAAATTTAGAAAAAAAAAAAGCAAAAAAAAAATTGAATAAAATAAATTTTTTTAAATGGAATGAATCATTATTTAAGGACGTCAAGCAAGCGGTAGAAAAGGGTTGAAAATTGTTAGGGGTGAGTGTGCAAGGGTGATTTGTTTTCGAATTATTTTCCTTTATTACCAACTTAATGGTAACTTTAATTAGATATTCGAGGGACGGTCAAAAAAAAAAGGAAAAAAAAAAAATTTTAACATTTTCTAACATAATTTTTGCCCTTTTTTTTTTCTTTCGGCCTTTTTGGCGGCCATCTTTTATTTTTAATAAATGCATTTTCTTTTTTTATTATTAAAAAAAAAAGTTTAATAGAACGTTGTCTTACTGAAGGATTTAAAAATTATTAAATTAAATAAAAATAAATAATTAAATTTGTTATTTAAAAAAAAGTTTGTCCAGCGTAAAAAAAAAAAAATAAGATGGAAATCGCTCGAGGAAAATTTTTCGAAAAAAAAAATTTTCTTAAACTTTCTATTAAATTCTTTTTTATTTTAAAAATGATGTCAATGTAAGGAAATTGAAGAGCTTCAAGTCCTTCGGAAAAGAAAATAAACTTTGTTGCCATATTGGGAAAGTTTTGTTCCCGGTTCCCTGGAAATGACCGTCCGATATATGCCTGGAGGAGCCTTTCGAATAAGAAGAATCTTTTTATTGGTAAAAAATTTTCTTCGCCTTCATTCCATTTCCTGGAAACAAAAGAAAATGCGATTTCAAACAAATCCATTTTAGTTATCGGAGTTTTCTTTTTCTCTCCCCTTTTCACTCCCCATTTCGTCTTTTGTCTGTCCGAAACTTATCATTATTATTATTAACAAGAAAATGTATAATTTTCCATAAAACTTTATAGATTTCAATAATATTATTATTATTATTATTATTCATACGAAACGAATTAAATAAATATATATATGTAGTCATGCATACATAATTTAAAATAATAATAATAATAAAATGACTGGAATTTATGTATTAAATAAAATTAAAAAAGTTTTAAATTAATATTTACATAGGAAAAAAAAAAAATGTCATTTGTTACATTTTTTTTTCTTATTTTTTTTTTTTTTTCAGCTCGGTAATGATGGAAAGAGAAAATAAAAGTGAGGGAGTGAAAATAAAATATAAATAGAAAACAAAATAAGAAAAAGTTGAGGAGAAAATGGAAAAGCGGAAGAGAAGAAAAAGAAGAGGGAGGAGGAGGAGGAAGCAAAGTATCAGGAATGGTTCCACAAGATTGTATATTATTTCTTCTTGTCGTTCCCCTGGAAAAGCTCCCTCACCCGACGTCTTTCGCCCCCCGCCCCCGCTCCCGTCCCCCCAGGGTTCTGCTGGAAGAAAAGCGCTTTCATAAATCTGCCAAGAGATATATGAGCGCACAATTTCCTGGATCCGGCCATTAAGCTCCAAAGCTCACTCTCTCTTCGTTTTTCTCTCTCTCTCTCTTTTTTCTTTTCTTCATTCCGACAGAAATGACGTGCAACCTTACCATAAATTCTTTTTTAGAAGTATTCTTCGTATATATATATATATATATATATATACCGTTATATCTTGATTTTCTTTTTTGCGCGCTTTTCATTTTTTCTTCCTTTCTTTATATATATATATATATTTTTAAATCGCCATTTCCTATCGAAGGAGTTTTTTTTTTTTTTTTTTATTGTCATTTTATAATATATATATAAATATATAACAAAAGGATTAATAGCAAATATCGTGCCAATAGAAAATAATTTTTTTTATCGATTTCTTACGCTGCTCACGTTAACAAAAAGAGAGAGAGAAAGAAAGAAAGAGAGAGAGAGGGAAAAAATTAATTCTTTTAAAGTGAGGATAAAGGCGCCCTACTAATTATTTACATTTAATTTTGAAAAAAAAAAAATGTGCATAAAATAAATATTTAAAATTTTAAAGATTTAAAAAAAAAAGTAAGCAGAAGAAAAAAAGAGTTTGAATAATTAGTAGTAAAATAATAAAAATTTAAAATTAATTAAAAGTCTGAGATTGATCGTATATATGAAGACGCCAGGCGCCAAATACATTACCAATCAACATGGGTGACACAATCTCTCTTGATGGCATGTTTATTAGTATAAAACTTGTAATTATAAATTAATTGCTTTACGTGTTTATCTTTAAACCCGCGTGTGTTTATAAAAAAAAAAATGCCATTATTATTATTATTATTTGTTTAAACGATTTCCTTTCGTACATTTACACACACAGACACACACACAAAACCCACACACACGCGGTCGCGCTCATTCACACGTGCAAACACACAAAAAATGGATAAAAAAAAAAAATAAATAAATAATAATAATAATAATTGAAATCTTAAGTAGGTATTGTTTCGTTTGTTGTGAAAATTAAAACAAGAAGAAAAAAAAAATTATTTAAAAGTTTAAAAAGGAAAAGGAAAAAAAAAATTGTTGTTGTTGTTTCTTATTTTTGTTCTCTGATTTCACAATTCAATATGTTTTCATCTTTAAACATTTTTTTTTTGTTTTCTTTGTTCTTCACGGGGAGACGGAGGGGTAGGGGATGGGGAGGGATGGGAGAGGGGGTGGTTGGAAATAATGAAAAATGAAAAAGTCCATCTGGATATATTAAACTGACGAAACGAGTTTTTGTTAAGATGTGCTCAGAATACAGAATCACTGTTTCAGCTAATATCTGTTGGGGTCTCTTCCCTTTTTTTTTTCTTCTTCTTCTTCTGCTTCTTTTTCCCTCCCACATTTTCTCTTCTTGTGCTTTTTTTCTTTTTTGGAACTTTTCTTTAAAACATTTTACACCTTTCATTTCACTCCCCATTTCTTACAATTAGGATTTTTTTTTTATTTTTGAAAATTTTCTAATTTCTTTTCTTTATCTTCCTTCTGCTTCCTTTCGGTTTTATTACTTTTAATCTAATTACAGAAAAAAAAGAAAAATTTATTTTATTTTTGTATGAAATGAAAAATCGATACCCGTACCTGAATTTTATATATTCATACAACATTAACATCTTTTATTTTCTCTCTTTGATAAAATATTGAAAATGAGTCTTTCGACTAATTTTAAAATGTAAAGGATGACGGTTACACAAAGGGAATTCAATGGAAATGTGCGTGTGTGTGTGTGTGTGTGTGTATATGTGGAAAGGTAAAAGAGAGAGAGAGAGACAGAGGATTTTACGTCACCTCCCATTTTGACTTTTCAGTCTTTTATCTAAAATTATGAGAAATTTTCGTTCGAACGATTTTAACTCTCGCGTTTTATACGAATCCTGTTGTTGTTGTTGTTGTTGTTCCTGTCGTCGCCGTCGTCTCATCATCGTCATCTACCTTTGTTTGTTTTATTCAGATGATGAAAACACTAGGAAGAACCGATTATAAGTCATGGTGATAGATTTGCATACTTCATTGTTTTCTCTCTAAACGCCACCCATTTTGTTCACAAAAAAAAAACCTTTTTTCCATCCGTTCGTTTGTCCTCTTCTCTTCTCTTATACATTGCTTTACATTATTGAACAAAGTTTAACATGATCGGACATTTGCATAAAGGTAACTTTTAACGAATAATAATGATAATGATTTATTTTTCCTAACCTTACCCGGGTCAAATTTCTAATATATATTACTTACATTTAGTTATTGTCCACTCACTCGTGGTTAAAGTGAAAAAAAAGAGAGAGAGATAGGGAGAGAGAGGGAGAAAGTGATTTTTTAAAAATATATTGTTACGAATTCTAAAACCACGACGAACGACGTCCATATCCAAAACAAGTATGAAAATTTTCATTTAGAAATTTGACCTCCACGCACGCACTCACACTTTTCTTTTGGAAATATTTTTGTCCCGTTATTATTATTATTATCATTTGGGATTATCCTGTTTATTTAAAGTAATTTTAAATTCGGGATTCAGGATAAAAAAAAAATAATAAATTTATTTGTATCACAGCTGAGTACTAGTAAAAGAATGATAAAAAGTTATTTTAACTTGAATAAGGATTTTTTTTTTTAAGGAAAAGTGAAATTTTTTTTTTTTCGGACTTCCATTAACCCAAGAAAAGGAGAAGAAGAAGAAGAGAGGAAGAAGAAGAGGAAGGAAGAAAAAGTTTTTTTTTTTTTTTTTGAAAATGTTGGCACCTGAAGTCTAAGCACGTCTTCTTCCCATTCCATTCGTGCCAAAGTCTTATTTATTTCTCGAGAGCCCACCTTTTATTTCTTTTTTCCTACCTCCTCTTTGCTTCTTCTTCTTCTTCTTCTTCCTCCTTTTTTCTTTCCATTTTTTTTTTATTTTTTTTGCTTTTTGCCGGCCTACGTACACCCTCTCACCCCTTTTGTAAGAGAGAACAGCTATTGGCAGCGGCCATCATCAATCTCCTTTTATAACCGCATGTATCTTCGTTATTTCGACATTTCAGTAAATATAACTTTCTTTTTTCTTTCTTTCTTTCTTTCTTTCTTCTCCTTCTCTTTCCTTCTCCTTCTTACTTTATTCTCTCCTTCTTTTTTTTTTTAATAAAATATATATATTTATTTTTTTTCATTAATTTTTTTTTAAGGTGCGTTTTAAAACCAATTAAAAATTAAATATTAAATTTTCTTTCTTTCTTTCTTTCCCCCCAACTTTACTACCTAAAAGTACTCGAACGGTTTTTAAATTTTTTTTTGTTGGGGGAAGGTGGGGTGGGGGAGGGTTTCCGTTCGTTTGGCATTTTGTAATTTTGCGCAACGTCAACAATCGTTTTACGTGTTTGAGGGTGTGTTTCCTTGTGTGTTTGTGTCCCTCGCAGCAGCGCATGCGAAAAAAAAAATTTTTTTTTGAAAATATATATATCATGAAGTATAACAAATAAACAAACAAACAAACAAACAACAAAAGTTTGTCTTTGTTTTATTTATTTATTTATTCGGTCGATCGGTTTATACAACAATCAATTTTCATTTTTATTTAATCATCGATTTAATTGATTTTTATTTTATTTTTTCTTTTTATATTTTTAATATTTCTTTTCTGAAAAAAAATTCTTTTGATTTAATTTAAATTAAAAAAAAAAAAATTTAGATATTTACACATGTGTGAGGGTTATATGGAACCCGCACGCGCACACACCCACACACACGTCGATCGTTTTTATTTTTCCTTTGAATTTGTATGATTGAGAGAACAACCTAGTTCTTCTTTCTCGCTTTTTCATAAATATTTTCCATTTAATAAAGAGAGAGAGTGAGAGAGAGAAGGGGAGAGAGGGAGAGAGAGAGAGAGAGGAGGAAAAGATCGTAAATAGAAGCAATTTATTTATCTCTAAAATTTAAACCCGAAATTAAATTTTGAAAATTCAGAATTTTACGGGCATTATTCTGCATGAGTGGAATCTAAGCAGAAAGGGTGGACTACATTTACAAGGGAGGGAGGGGGGGTAAGAGGGTTGCTTTTTGGAAAATATGAAAAGAGAGGGAAAGAAAAAGACTTTTAATTCGGATGAATATTCTGAGGCTTTGAATTCTTCTAACGGTGTCCCGATGATTTGGGACCTTTGGGAGTCTGTATAAATAAACCGAGAGAGAGAGAGAAAGAGAGAAAATGGAAAATGAAATCTTAATAATTGTGACACAAACATTGTGTTTCAACTTTGTCTCTCTCTCTCCCTCACTCCCTCTCACTCTCTCATTCACTCATGTTGATACGGAAAATTTTCATGGAAAAAAAAAGGGTTAGAGGAGTATTATTAAATGAGAGGATTTTTTTTTTTCAAAAAAAAAAAAAGAAAATTTTATGCTTTGATACGTTTCATTGATTTTTTTATTTATTAAAAAAAATTAAATTTTTATATTGATATTAATAATAATAATGATAATGATAATAATAATAATAATAATTTTAAATAATTCGAATTGGTCTAATCGGGAAAAAAGAAGAAAATTATATGGAATGAAAAATTTTTTTTTGTTGTCGTCGTCGTATTTAAAAAAAAATTAATTATTTTCATTTATTATTATTATTATTATTATCATCATCATCATTATATTTAAAATTCGGGGAAAAGTTAGTTATACGGTCGAAATAAATGTAAAAAATAAAATAAATAAATGTGGGAATCCCTGTTGGATTTTCCATAGATTTTATTCTGTGACAAGTTAACGAAAAGTTTAAGTAAAGAGTAAACCTTCGGTCTTCGCGTCGGTCGATGAAACTTTATAAACTTTAGATTAGTCTACGTTTTGGTTGTCCTTTTTCTTATTTTACCTTTTTTTTTTTTTCTTGAGGTTCCTCCTCTTCTTCTTTTAAGGTTCACAATGAAGACACTTATATATATATATATATATATACAACTTTATTTGATTTTCCTAACCGTCACTTTCTCTCTCTCTCTTCCTCTTTATGCATCCTTATAATTTAACTTATATTTTTGTTAATCAGGGACGGATGGTTCCTTCTTCTTCTTCTTATCAAAATATTCAGGTATCCTTTGTTATGAATCGAAAGGAATTGAATGTTTAAATAATAAAAATCGATCATTTTAACGGAAAAAAATATAAAATTTTAATATTAAAAAAAAAAAAAATTATTTACAGCGAAGGTTACAGGATGTATTTAATTCCTTAATGAAAAAAAGAAAAGAAATAATAATGATAATAAAAAGGATTTAAGGAAAAACGTGTACAATCCGTCATTGGATATTTCACGTAAAGTTTTTTCCTCTCTCTCTCTCTCTCTCTCTTACTAGTTTCTTCTTACTAGTTTTTAAAGTTTGGTAAACAACGCAAACCTTTTTTTTTTTTTTTTATACTGTTTCGTCGACCATTGCCAGTTTTCGACTTTCTTAATTAGTAACAATCCAGATTCGTTTTAAAGTTTTTCCGTACAAAAACTTACACAAGTGATTCGTCGTCAGTTTGGGGACAAAATCCCAAAAGCCCCCCCCCTCTTTCCCTCTCTTCCCCCCTTTCTTCCTGCTTTTTACTTTTGATGTTTTTTAACCTTAAATTATGGTTTTAAATTCTTTTTATAAAACTCTTATTCTAAAACTACGTTGCTCAACCGTTTTTTTCTTTTTAAATAAAATTTAACATGAAAAGAAAAAAAAAAGAAAAAGAAAAACTCTCAATTAAACACAAACACGTATAACTTATAAATAATAATAATAATAATAATAATAATGGTTTCCCTTTTTTTTATATATAATTATTATTTCATTCATGTCATTCTAAGAATAAAAACTATTGAATTTTTTTTTTTTTGTAAAAGCTCATTTCCACAAAGCTATTAACACGAAACTTTGGGGTGAAAATATTCCGGTTAAAATTTTACCCCCCCCCCCTACTAAAATTTATGTTTCTTTAACGGAGATTTTAATGTAAAAATTAGTTTTAAAAAAAAAAGAAAGAAAGAAAGAAAGAAAGAAAATGAAGGGAAATAAAATGTATTATAATAATAATAATAAAAGAATTTAAAAATTCCTTCGCATTTAAAAAAAGAATTCGATAATTATTTTAATGGAAAACGGAAGTAAACATAAGTTTGTTTAAAAATTAAAATAACAAATCGAATTTTTTTAAATAACTTCCGGTTATTATTATTATTAATATTGTTTTGATAAATTTTTATAATGGCGGGTTGCCGAACCTATCGTTTTATTAGAAAAATATATCGAGAGAGTAAGAGGAGAGAGGCGGGGGTAGAGGAGGCAAAGGGAAAACTTTAATCCCTCCCTGTGTTGTCATTAAATTTCATAACTTTAGGAGAGAAAAAAAAAAGCTACAGAAACTTTTGAGGAAAATCCGAAAAAAAAAAAGAGAAATAAATGGGGAGATCGGTCATGTTCGAACATTGCTTGCGTTTGCCAAAACGTGCCGGGTTTAATAAATGGTTCACGTTCGCCTGCCGCGGACGGTGGCAGAGAGGAAAATGAAGGAGAGAGAAAGAGAAAGAGAGAGAGAGAGAGAAAAAGAGAGGCTGGACAAGGGGAAAAGCTCGACGGACGTTATGACTCTGGAGTCCAGGCGGTACGAAAACGAGCCCAAAAAAATTTCCTTTTTTTTTTTATGAAATTCGTTTTTCCTTTTCTTTCATTTTTTCTAATTTAGAATAATAATAATAATACTGTTAATGCACGCTCATTGGCAAGTGTGTTAATAGGTAATAATAATTAAATAAATTAATAGTTTTAAAATTAATAAATACTTAATTAAGTTTTTTTTTTTTTCTGTAAAACGTAAATGAAACGAAAAAAAAAAAAAATTTCCATTGAGAATACAAAAAGAATTTTCTAGAATAAAAAAAAGAAAAGCAAAAAGGAAAATTCGAAATGGATTCCGTGGCGAGAATACTGCGGACCTGAAACAAAGAGAGAAAATGAGAAAATAGGATGATTTGTGGGTGAAACTGGTCAGCTTTAGGAAAGGGAATCAAGGAGGAGGAGGAGGAGGAGGAAAAGGAGGAGCGGAGGGCAAGTTTGAGCAGTGACCCGGGAACGGCAGGGACCTGCGTGGGGGAGACGAAAAAACCCTGGAAGGGCCTCCACCCTTACGGCCGTAAAAACCGATCGAAAAATGAACAAACGTAAAATACATACACATAAATACGCATGTATGTACGTATGGAATCCTTATTGCGTGCCTTTCATCATTATTATTATTATTATTATTAATATGAATTATTCAATTATTATTATTATTATTATAACGGAAAATTTAATGTAAATAAAAAAAAAATTTATGCGGAGATTTTAAAAAAACTTTAGTCCGAACCTGATGGAAAAATTTTTTAACAGGAGAGGGAAGAGGGAAGAGGGAGAGCATATCTTCAACCGTAGGAATTCATAGAGCGTTCAAATATAACTCAATATGAGGGTGTGATAGTGGTGGTGGTTGTGTCGGGGTAGAGAAAATCAAAAGGGATGAAAAGCCCAGCAAAAAGGGAATGAATCGAAAGCTCAAACGGACGCCATTTTGCTTTTAAAGAAATAATCCAACAGAAAAAAATAAAAATTGACTTTTTTTTTTCACGTTTGTCGGACGAATTTATTTGTTTTTGTTTTGGTTGTTGTTTGTTGTTGTTGTTGTTTATTTAAAAAAAAAAAAATTATATTAAAAAAAATTTTTTTTTGGGTTTTTCCTTGGAAATTTCCCAGTCAGTCAGTTAAAGTTTTAAAAGTCAAAAAAAAAAAAATTTTCGAGGGGAGCCATCAATCATTTTTCTTTTTTTTTTACTTCTTTTATTGAGAGGAAAAAAGAAAAGAAGAAAACCATCATTTAAGATCTTCTTTCATCAATCTTAAGAGAAAAATGGTTTTTTTTTTCTTTCCAGAACATAATCCTCGGTTTGACGATGTCATTTTTGTGTTTTTTTTTTCTTCTGCTTCTTCTTCTGCTTCTGCTACTAATGGGAAAAGACTGTCAGGAACGTTTTATTGAACTCAAATAAAAATTGCGAAAATTCCATCGACTCCACCCCTCCTCCCCCACAATTTGATTTTTTTAACATTAATTAATCAAATTTCTCTCTCTTTCTCTTTCCAAAAAATTATAAGTAATAATAATAATAATAATTTTTTCCATGCGTGTGTTAGGGAAATATATTTTTGTTCATGGCATAAAATTAAAGTTTCAACCCTAACATTTAATAATGTAATTCAAGAAATGTAAATACTACAAGAGATAGATGGAAATATTTTTAGGGTGGCAGAGTTATAGATAGGTCAACACCCTCTATTTAAGGGATGACACTATAAAATAATGCCATCTGTCAGCAATCAGGACACACACACAATTTCCCTCCCCCCCTTTCCTTCATCATCCATCCAGCCACATTCGTTCGTGATACAACAAATCCGCATACGAACGAACGAACTACTCTGTGATTTTGGAAAGAGAGAGAGAGAGAGAGAGAGAGAGGAAAATAACATAAAAAGGGTTTTTTTTCCTTTAACAACATTCCATCATTTTTCAAAAAAAAAAAAAAAAATCAGGAGCGAATTCATTTAAAAAAAATAAAAAAATAAAATGGCGTGTCATTCGTACAACGAATTTATTTATTAAAAACTTTTTATTTATTTTTTTTCCTATTCATCATGAATAATTGTTAATTTGTTCTGCACGCATGATTTTATATATAAATCACGTGATGTTACATTTATATTAAATAATGATAATAATAATATATTTGCATTAATATTACAAAAAAAAAAAA
>NW_002987817.1:322098-357716 GCF_000006295.1 Pediculus humanus corporis
ATTCGGTCAATTTTTTTTTTGTAATATTAATTCAAATATATTATTATTATTATCATTGTTTTTTATTAGAATAGTAAATAATAAAATATTTAAAAGTAAATAATTCAATTTTCCATTTATTATTTAATCAATTTTACGGGGGATAAACATAAAATGTTTTTTTTTTTTTTTTCATTCTATTTCATTAAATATAAAAAAAAAAAAAAAAAAAAAAACATTTTCGTATCATCACCTGACGGTATTCAATAATTTTTTTTTAAATTGAAAATGAAACAGGAAAGAAAGAGAGAGAGAGAGGGAGGGAGAGAGAGATAGAGAAAAAGTAATTTTAGAATTAATAGTCAATCAAATCATGTGTGATTGAAAAAGTTTTTTACTTTTCAAAATGGAAAAAAAAAATAACTTTACACACATAGGAAAATTCAGGTTTCAGGAAAAACCAGACCGTGCTTGGCGCCAATTAATTTTTTTTTTTTCCCTATTTTCAAACACGAATTTTCATCGCTTTTTTCAATCATCATCATCATCATCAATTTTAAATCCCCCCCCCTTTTTTTCCCATTCACTCACACGTGAAAAAATATATAAATAATAATACTTAAAGTCCACCTGTTGGCAAATAATAATAATATTATCGTTAACTTTTTTATCATTAGGTTTTTTTTTTAAAACACCTGAATAAAAACTCGTTTATAATGTACCTGAAACACTCGCCATTTTGTATTGTAACGTGCTGCTATCTAACGCCACGATTTTGAATTTTTTTTTAATAATTTAAATATAATAATTTTTAACGGTTTTTTTTTTCGAAAAAATTTTTTTCTCTATGATTTATTATTATCATTGTCATTCTAAAACATGACAAGGTTCTTATTTGTCGGGATTTTTAAGCATTTATTCCAGGTTTCTATCCCTCGATACCTCAGGAATATAAATGCTCGAATTTCGTTGGTGTTATATAGAATTTTCCGAAGAATGTGGGCCGTCCCACATAGTCCGATTTCCTGGATGGTTTTTCCTCCTTTTGAATTCTTCAAAATTTTCTTTGAATTTCCTTTTGTTAAATGTGGCATGGCTCCCAGTGCTGCTCCCACGATGACCCGAATAGTTTCTGTTTTCCTTCCCCACATCCTCGCTATTTCAGCCTTTTTTCCGCCAGTACGGATACTTCAATCAGCTTGCACCATTTTTCCACATTATGCCTCAGGATGGTATCCGGTTTGTTGGCTGGCTCAGTTCTGTCAGTGTGGATTTGTTGATCATACAGAACTGCTTATTATTATTATTATTATTATTATTATTATTATTATTATTATTATTATTATTATTATTATTTTATCTATTTGTTCGATCTCGTGTTTTTGCGGGTGTTTGTGTGTGGGTGCTAGCTGGCAAATGTTGGTGTGTGTGTGTGTGTAGTTTTTAAAGCTCCTGACGACGTCAGAGACGCGTTAAGGATTTAATAAAATGGTAATTGGGTTTTTATAATAATGATAATAATAATAATTCAAAAGTTTCGATATTATCTCCCTTGGCAAATGCACAACGAAAAGATAACATCCGGAAGAAGAGAAAATTGCTGTCTGTCATTTTGTTTAAAACATAATTGCAGATTTTCTTTTACCCCTAATAAGAAGAGAAAAAGAGAGAGAGAGAAAACAGGGAGAATGATTTAAAGAATTTCACGGAGAAAAAGAAGAAAAGAGAGAGAAAAAAAATGAATAATGCATACTGCATATAAAAGCGATTAGGTGAAATTTTCTGCTCAGTTACAGATTTGATCCTTCCCTGCCTCCCTCCCGTAATCTTTTGGTGCATAATAAAAGCAATCAAGTGCATCATAAAATCGGGTGCCATATTTGATAGGAGGGTACGTTTTTTTTTTTTTTTTTTTACCAGTCCTTGGAATCATCATTTTCAATTTGATACTTTTTTTGTGTACATTTAAAAAAAAATGAAATAAAATAAAAGAGAGTAAATGAAAAGGGAAGAAAAAATGAACCAAAGAGAGAGAGAGAGAGAAAAATGAAAGATGTTGAATTTTTTTTTTTTTCAATGTGTTAACTCAAACCTAAAAATTCGTTTAATTAATTGAACAAAGTTTTATTTTTTTTATTTGGTTTTTCATTTGTTAACTAATTTTGGTTCGTTTTTTGGGTGTCATCATCATCATCATCATCATCATCATCATGAACAATAGTGTTTCATTTTGTTTATTACACTGGGGGAAGAGAGAAAGAACATTTTATGTAATATATATCATATGAATATATATATTGACAGATGCTTTAATAAAACTATGGGAGATGAGTTTTGATCTAATTAACTTTTTCATGTTGTCTCTCTCTCTCTCTTTCTCTGTCTCCCTCTCTCTCTCTCTCTCTCTGTTATTTGCGTTTTTTTTAATATCATCAATTTGTTTTTTTTTTTTTTTTTTACTATTATTAAATTTCCAAGGGAATATTAAAAGCGTTAAAATTTTTTAAAATTAACTATATCATCATCATCATCATCATCATCATCGTTATTTATTTGATAATGTCACGTGATTTAATATTTCACACGACATAGATAAAAAAGAGAAGAAAAATTTTAAATAAACGTACGTTAACGTCGTCCATTTAATAAAAAAAAAATTTGTTTTTGTTGTTTTTGTTTTTGTTGTTAAATAAATAAATAAATAATAAAATTAACAAAACGATTGTTTAAAAAATTAAATTATTTGTTTATTAGCATTAAAATCCTCCGTCATTATTATTATTATTATTTTTTTTTTTTTTGCATTTTGATAAAAACCAGAAAACTCTTTCATCATCATCAACACCATTTTTTTTTTTTTACTATCAGGACTGGATTGAGTTAAATTTTTTTTTTTTTTTAATTTTAATTAATTAATTAATTAATTAATAATAATAATAATAATGATGATTTTTTTGAGGTTGTTTAATAAACTTCGATCATTGAAATCGGTTTTAAAGAAAAGAAGAACTTTAATTAACATGTAATCATGTTTAAAAATCCTTTTTTTTTATTTTTTAAATAAAGGGCCCGAAATATGGGGCCCCCCAAAAAAAAAAAAAAATCAAGGGTTAAGACCACTACGTAACTAACCAATGATGTAAAAACATAAATCATTTGATTTATGCACCGGAGTAAATTTTTTTTTTTTTTTTTTTAATTTTATGGATTTTGTTTTTTTTAAATGAAACTTGTCAAAATATTTGTTGGAAAGATCATTAAAAGATTTTTCTTTTTTTTTTTTTATCAGAATCTTTCTGATGTTTTATTGATATCAATTCTCTTTCTCTTTCTATCTCTTTCTCTCTCACTCACTCACTCGTCATTATTTCTCTCCCCAAATATTTTTTTTTTTTTTTTTTTACTGTTTAAATTAGAATTCGTTATGCGTTTTTTTTTTTTTTTTAAACTTCAATTTTAATTTTTTTTTCTTTCTTTTCTTTTCTTTTTTTTCCCTTTTTATTTTGTTTTATGATCAACGGAATACATTGAAAGGTTGAACGCGCTTTGACATTATTTTCTTTTTTTTTTTATTTGAATTATTTTCCAGAGAAAGAGAGAGAGAAAAGGAAAAACCGATCGTTTGTTTTTTTTTCTTACTACATTTATTACTTTATACTTTTTTTTTTTTTAAATTAAATAAAATTATTTTTTAAATAGTTTTACAAATCGGGGTGAGGGGAATATAAAAGGGATAGAAATTAAACAAAAGAAAAAATTCATGCGAAATCTTTCCCCCCCCTTTATGCACTCCCCCCCTTTGAATCATTTGAAAAAAAAAAAAAAATAAACGAAAGTGTCAACTCTTTACGATTCTTCTATGTTGTTAATCCCTCGTGTAATCCATCTTATGAATTCAACTAAAAAAAAAAAAAAGGAAAATATAAAGAGAGAGAGAGAGAAAACATAAAGCCAAAAAAGAAAAGATGAAACAAACGGAAGGCTGGCTGGAAAACAAGTGCATGTGTTTATAGAAAATAATTCGCACGCATAAATTTCCCTTCTGGAGAAAAGAAAGAAAAGGCGAGAAAAAATGATTCACTGGATAAATATTTTAATACGTTTTTCTATTATTTATTTTTAAAATGGCGGACGTCATAAAAAAAAAATTTATGCGGATTTTCAAACTTTCGTTTTTTTAAAATGTGGGGATTTGTTTTTTTTTTTTTCGGTGATTTTTTGAGTTATAAAAATCCCCTTTTTCCAAATTCAAAAAAAAAGAAAAATTGACGTGTTTACTGGTAATTTTAAATTTGCGGGGTTTTCCTAATTAAAATGTTTTCCCTTAAAAAAAATAAAAAAAAAAAAGGATAGATAGATAGATATATTCATGGAAAGAAAAAGAAAGAAAGAACGAACCTCGAGTAGACTTTTCCAAAATGGAGTGTCTAATCAAAAAGACTTAAAAATCTAAGATTTATTTTCAAGTAAAATTTTAAATGAAGTATAATTATGCCGCGTATCCTATTATAAGTTAGAAAACGAAATTTCTCATTTCGAGACAATTAAGAGAAATATTATACTTCACGTCGCAAAATAAGAAGATTTTATTTTGAATTGGTATTTAAATGCGAATACGTATGTCTTCTTATATTTCCATATAAAAAATTTTCTAATTTTCTCCACAAATTATGCATTAGGGAACATTCATTTTCATGATGGAAGCTTTTGTACACGTCACACTGGTACTACACTCCACTCTCTCTCTCTCTCTCTCTCTACTTATTTTCAAATTTACTTTTCTCTTTTATAAAAATATATATATTTATGTATTTTTTGCTGGTATTCACCGATGCGTAGATATAATTGTTTGACATAGAAAAAAAAAAAAAAGAAAGAAAAAACATTTACTTTTTTATTTTGCCATATGTCGAGATCACGGTCGGTCATGGTTAATTTTAACTCCCCTGTTTGTATTATTTGTTATGATTTGTCATGATACATTGTTTTACTTATTCATTGTATAAATATCATCTTTCTCCTTCCCCCTCCCTTCCCTCCATCCTTCCTCCCTTCTCTCCCTCCTTTCGTAATTCATAAATCCGAAAATGATTCTTAATGACATTTTTTTTTTTTTACAAATTGACATTAAAAAAAAAATATATATATCTTAATTAATTGCATAACGGTTGACAAATGAAATTGTTTATTATTATTATTATTATTATTATTATTATTATCAAAGGGTGATTCGTCACAAATTTAACGGTTATTATGTAATTAATTATTAAAAAAAAAAAAATTTCCCCCTTTTTATAGTTTATTCGTACGAATTTTCCTACTTTAATAAAAATACAAAAAAATTTCTTTTTACGGTCCTGATTTATATTTATATCGTCTGCTTAAAAAAGAAATCTCATATTCAAAAAAAAAAAAAAATGATGATAAATTTTTCTTTTGTTTTAAAAATAAAAAAAAAAAAAAAAATTTTTGTTTTTACCTTTTTGTGTCGAGACGACAAACGTTTTTGTCTTTATAAATGAACCGAATTACACTTTGGAATGTTTCAAAACAATTCTTTTGACGACCCTAAACGAAAATATTTTTTTCTTTCTATTTACACTTTAAAAATCGAATCGTACTTCGATATATCGAAGTAGTACGATATCCGTATCCGGTTTTTTTTCCGAAAATTCCCTTCGTCAAAAAATTTGTTTACATAAAAATCATTTATTTACGGTAAAAAAAAAAATTGTTTGTTTGTTTGTGTTTTTTCCGATAATAATAATAATAATAATAATAATAATAATAATAATAATAATAATAATAAATATTGCAGACACGCGTACGTTCATACGTTTCGTTCGTTTTGGAAAATTTTTCAAGGGGAATTAATAATTGACCCTTAAATAACCCTTATTGTAAACAACATGAGCACTTTTTTTTTCTTCTGAACAAAGTTAAAAAATATTAATAATAATAATAATAATAATAATAATAATAAAAGTGTTAGAGAGTAATGGTGGTAACAATAAAAAAGGGTTTTAATAATAAATTTTCTTTTTTCTTTTATTTTCGGAGGTATAAAAGTCATCACATCCGATATATATGAATAATAATAATAAATAAATAAAATGTTAAAACAAGAAAATGCAATTAATAAAATAATTTTTTATACATACATAAATATTATTTTATTTATTTAATTAATAAACCGATAGAAAAGGATTGAAAAAAAAAGGAAACGAAAGGTTGTTTTTTTTGGGTGGATTTGACGTTTTCTAAAAACAAAAAAAGGTTAAAATTGCATTTAAAAAAAATTTCCCACGGTTCAATCAATGAAAAGAAAAATGTCGGCGTGAATGTATATACATAATAATAATAATAATAATTAAATGAATTGTATCTGACAATCGAACGGTTAAAATCATAATTCGATTTTAAAAAAAAAAAAAAATTTTTTTTCTATGTATTTAATTATTATTAAATTGTTAAATTTGACGTTGGAAATTGATGCTTTTCAAAAAAAAAAAAAATCAAACCCGTTTCATCATCATCATCATCATCATCATCATCATCATCATCATTATTATTATTATTATTATTATTATTATTATTATTATTATTATTATTATAAAGAAAATCCATACGAAGTGAAACAAAAAAAAAAAAGAAACTTTTCGTCGGGGGAAAAAAATTTTTTTTTTCCTTATTTTTTATTTATTTTTATTAATTTAATTAGTTAATAAATAATATTATTATTATTATTATTATTATTATTACGAGTTTTTATTCAACGAATCCGAGTAATAAAAAGAAAAAGATTTTATTTATTTATTTATTAAATTTAATTATCCGGTTAAACAATAAGTCATTCTTCATCCATTCCAAGTTTATCTAAAAAAAGTGCCAAAAAAAAAAAAATTATATTCTAATGTTAAACGACGACGACGACGACGACGATGACGACGACGATGATGATGATGATGATGATGATGATGAAAGAAAGAAAGAGAAAAAAAACATTTTTTGGTTTTCAGGTAAAAAAAAAAAAAAAATACCTGAGTGATTGCTTTATTGTTGTTATTTTTTTTTATCACCAGATTGAGATTCTGTGTTTTTACTTTTTTAACAGGATCGTAAATTTAATTTAAATGACGATTATTATTATTATTATTATTAATATGCTCCCATTTTAGGCTTTGACGGTTTTGTTTTTTATGTTACAAAAAATTCAAACCGCATTAAATCTCTCTCTCTATCTCTCTCTCTTTAAAAAAAAAAAATAACTATTAAATGTAAAGAAAAAGGTAAGATAAGGTAAGGTGTAATATACCTGCAAAATTTATCCTCAATAATAATAATATTATTTAATATTTGAAGCGGAAGGAGGTGAGGAGGGGGGGAGAGGAGAAGGAAGGGGAGTTTCCGATAATGAGTGAATGAAAAAAATTTATTGAATGAATTTTAAAACGTGTTGAATTTTTTTTATAACAAGTTAAAAATTCTTTTTGGGTAAATAAATTAAAAAATAAATAAATAAATATAACTCTTTTAGTGTGGTCCATCAATTGGTTGGTTAATTAAAACAAAAAAAAAAAAAAATTTCTTTGTGGTGACGATGATGATGATGATGATGATGAGAAGGTAGAAAGTAAATTGATACGGTTCATTTGATAACACGCACACACAACAACAACAACAACAACAAAATTCTATAAACTTTTTTTTTTTTTTTTTAATGAGGTTTTTTTTTTTTTTTTTTTAAATACAAAATTCATTTGAATGAATATTATTATTATTATTAAAATTTTTGTTATGGATGAATTATTTCACGGCGTTTTATATTTTTATTCACCTTTATTGCCATTACTTACTACCTTTCATCATCATCATTATTTAAAAACAAAAAAAAAAATTTTTACCTACGTTGTCATAACTCGTGAGAATTAATAATAATAATAATAATAAACCCTTTTTTTTAGGTGCTAACTCATTGAGGTTTTATTATTATTATTATTATCGATCTAGATGAAAGACTTTGAAATCAATCTGACGTGAAAAAAATCACGAAACTTTTTTTTTTTTTTTAACATGAATTTTTCAACGAGAAACGTTTGTGACGTAATCACATATATCGATTACAGGTAAAAAAAGTGAGTATTGATTTTTTCGTAAATATTATTTTGAAAAAAAAAAGAAGCAGAAGAAATTTTTTTTTTCATCCCTAATAAAAATTATTTATATAATTTTTAAACGTACATTTATATATATACGATTGACGAGCGTGACGAATTCCAGTGTATGTAAAATTAATAAAAGAAATGAAAAAAAGGGCCGTCAATTGAAGTTTTTAATAAAATGTTAACAAACTGGGGTGGACTTTCTAAGTGGATGAATTCAATCTTTTTTAACATCCCCTTGTTCCTATTTTATCCCGATTATTTCACACTAGGCGGGTAATTTTTTTTTCATCCCTTGTCCCCGGGGGTAATGGAATACACGAGTGACAAGAACCGGAGGGACTTTTGTCCTGCGAAAACTGCCTCCCTTACTCCCTTCATCCCCATCCTCCCACTCCCACCCTCAAGAGATTACGTAAAATTATTTAAATTGTCAATTTCCTATTAAATTAATAAAGTGACTTTCTTATAATGCGTTTTAAAAAAAAAATATCTATAAGTGAAAATATTAACGCCCGGGAAAAAAAAAAAAAATATCAATCATCTGCGATTTTAATCTTAATAGAATCTTGTTTTTTTTTTTTTTCTTTTCGCTTTCAAATGTAATCCGAAAAAAAAATAAAAAAAGCCTACGGGAATCGTTGTAGTAGTCTGCCTCCTTATAATATTATATATTTTCCATTGAGGGGAGCTTTTTTTTTTTAATTCAATGGATACTCATACTATAACATTTTTTTTTTAAATTTACCATACGTTTTCAATCATCATCGTGTTACGTCAACCCTAAAATTTTTATTTTATTTCATTCCTCTTTATTATTATTATTATTCTCTTTATAAATCTAATGTGTTTTACTCTAATAGTTTTTTATATAAAAAAAAAAAAATATTTAAACCTTATCCTGGAAAATTAATAAGATATCATAGAGAGGGAAGAAGAGGAAGAGATTAAAATGGCGTCCGACGTGTTTATATTAAATATAAATAAATAAATAAAAAAAGTTAAAAGTCAATATACGAATACATACGTTTGTCGTAAGGGCAAGGTGTTTGAAAATGTTTAAACAAACCGACAACCGAAAAAACCACGAGGCAAACAAACTTTACAGTTATGATGTTTTCGGTGGTAGCCCGCGGCTGCCTCTGAAAACACATTTTTCCTACTCTTGAATCTTTCAATTAATTACCAACAACAACTAAAATCGTTAAAAAATTTAAATTAACTTATTTTATAAATAAATAAATTTAATTTAATTTTTATTATTATATTTATTTAAATAAAAAAAAAAAAAAAGTATTATTGTTATTGATCGAATGATTCTTGTTTGTTTACATAATTATTGGCGGTAAAAAAAGTAAACAAGGAGGAAAATTCTTTTTTTTCTTACTCTATGACTCGGGTGACAACTTTTGAATAAAAAAAAAAAAAAAATTTTCCGGCATTAAAATTTTGTTCATATTATAATATTGCTATGTCGGACGAAAATTTATTTATTTATTTAAAAAAAAAAATACGTGGTTAACCTTTATGTTATTATTATTATTTTTATTTTTATTACAAAATATTATATTATTAATATTAATCTTTTTAAATGCGTTAGTTTTTTTATTTATTTATTTTATTATTGTCAATAAAACTTGTTTCAAAACATAAATTAATTTTTTTTTTTTAATTTTAAATTTTATTTATTCATTTTATAACTTAAAACGGTCATTATACGCCTCCATATTTATTTATTTATTTATTTATTTATCACGTACGAAGTGGTGAATATGTTTGAGAAAGAAAAAAAAAAGAGAAAGAAAATTTTTTAAATGAAAATTTCCTTTTTTCTCTCTCTCTTTCATTTTTTTTTTATTTGTTGTAAGGGTTGCAACATTTATTTCTATTTCACCCCGAATTTAAATAAAAAACTCTTTGACTACAAAATAATAATAATAATAATGATATTAAATTGAAAAAACTTGAGAGATTTTTAATTACGAGAAAAAAAAAGGGTAACCTGAGCAACCTGTGAAATCATGCATTTATTATTATTAATGTAAAAATCGATTCGTATAAAAATTGCACATGTTATTATTATAAAAGATTAATAAATCATGAACAACAAACGACAAACAACAAACAACACGTTCGAAAAAAAATTTTCATTTTAAATATATTTATTGATTTAAATGGAAAATTTTCATTTCGAACGTCATTTTTTTTCCTTTTTTTAAATAAAGAATTTTTTTTTTCCTCTCCCCTTCCCCCCAATGAAAGAAAAAGAAGTTGACAAAAAAAAAGGAAAAAGAAAATAAAAGAAAAGTAAAGAAAATTATTATAGAAAACACATTAATTTTGTTTTCTTTTTATAATGCAAAAAAAAAAAAAAATTCCTTTGTCAAAAGATTTAAATAATTAAAAAAGCGGAAGCAAAAGTGAAAAAAAAAAATTTTTTTTTTTTTTTTGTTATTCAACTTTAATCCCCCATTTTTTATTTAATACATTAAATTATACAAAATATATTGAAGGAAGAAAAAAAAAGAAGAAGGAAAAAAAAAGAGGAAGAGGAAGGGGAAGAAGAAGAAGAAAAAAAAAACTTTTTATTAATTCCGGTATTGATGTTATTTATAAATTTTACGTAGTATTGGAAAATGGCGTTAATTAAAATTCTTATCATTTGACAAATTGAAAAAAAAAAACAAAATAAAATGATAACGATGAATTATATTTAAAATGAAACAAAAAAAAGGGAAGGGAGGGAAGGGGGAGGAGGAAAGAGTTGAAATTTCGACCGGAAACGAAAAAAAAAAATTAATGAAAGCGAACGATGGGTGATCTTGTTGTTGTTGTTGTTTTCACCACCACCATCCCCATTTTTCCCATTTTTTTTCACTCACACACACGCACACACACCCCTTTTGCAGTTTGAGGAGGAGGAGGGGGGAAGGAGGGACAGGGATAATTCATGTCACTTAAAAACACTGAGAAGGATTTAAGTTTGGCAGTTTTATTGGAACTCCAAATTGGATGCCGCTGTGTCACCTCGTCTATTGTTTAAATCTTAAATAAATTAAAAAATATATTTGGATTTCATCGTGGGAAGAATTCTTTTTAAAAAAAAAAAAACAAAAAAAGGACATTTGACGACGATTTTGTATCGTAACGATTTTCATTTCAATTTGTATTAAAAAAAAAAAAAAATAAAGTGGAAAGAGAAAGTGGAAGAAGAAAAAGGAGAAAAAAAAAAACGAATTGCCGGAATGACTGTTCGTGATTTGTAATGTAAATTTGGAAAAGCGACGCCTGCAGAATGAAAAAAAAAAAAAAAAAGAGACGCCGCTGATTTATAGAAAAATTTAATTTGTTTTTTTTTTTTTTTTATAAGAGACAAAAAAAAAATTAATAAAAGTTTCGATGACAATAAAATAAAATTAAACTTTTTAGCTCTTTTTTTTTTAAAAAAACAAAAAATAATTGATTTTATTCACAGTCGAGGAAAATTTTTTTACTGATAACCCTGATATCGTTTTATAATCTATGAAAAATCAAAAAGTTTTCACAAAACAATGAAAGTTATAGTTTAATTAAACTTTTTCTTTTCGTGTGTGTGTGTCGATGGAAAGAAAAAAAAAAGAAAATCTTTGGAAAAACTCATCTATAGGAACTTGACACTAGGGAAAATAACACAAGCAATAAAAAGCAATAAAAAAAAAAAAATCGGTAGAACGTCACAAAGGTTCTAGAAAATTTTCCAAATTGCTCATTTCAAGCTGAAAAATTGACCGAAAATTTTTTTTTTTGATGCAACGAGAAATTTGAACTTTTTCCTACCTACCCTCCATTTTCTTCTTGAGTTGTTGGCAATCAAATGTAATTGGAACCTATTATTTCTCATCGATTATTTCAAATAATTTCTTTTATGACTGACTTTCTCTCTCTCTTTCTCTCTATGTATTTCCCGCAGGAAACATTTCATAGAAGAAAAAAAAATTTTTTATTATTATAATAATTATTATTATCATTATTAAACGGAAACTTTGATTTAAAAATAGGAAAACAAACTGCGATGTTACTAATGGCGTTAGAAAATAGTAAGAAGGGAAGGGAAAAATGAGTTAAATAAGGATGGACAGATAAAAAGAAAATAAAAAGGAAAAAGGGGATAGAGAAAGAGAGATAGATGGAAAACGTATGAGTGTGTGTGAGTGCGTGCGTGTGTGTGTGTGTGTCTTGAGATTTTAAGATTTATATAAAG
This sequence comes from Pediculus humanus corporis, assembly GCF_000006295.1. NCBI lineage: Eukaryota > Metazoa > Arthropoda > Insecta > Psocodea > Pediculidae > Pediculus > Pediculus humanus. The sequence goes on from NW_002987817.1 coordinate 334,480, forward strand.
AAAATTTTTTCATTTCCGACTTTTCCAGACAGATGTCCTTAGATATCACTTCCATATATGTAATTTTTTTTTTTTTTGTTTAAATGTCCGGATGTGGGAGAGAGACGAAAAAACTTTTTTTTTTTTTTTTTAATATCCTTTTTACGACCCTGAAAAATCAAATTATGTAATAAAAAAAAAATATATGTATATACGTGTACGGTAAATAAATAATTTTTTTTTTTTTTTTGAAAAATTGGGTAAAAATCCATAAATAAAAAGAAAAAAGAAAAAATATCTTTTTTTGAATCTCATATTAAATGTTTGGTGATAAAGTGACAAAGGACTAAAATAAAACAAAACAAAATTTATTATTATTATTATTATTATTATTATTATTATTATTATTAAATTCATTCAAACGAAAAGTTTGCAAGTAAAACGTGGCAGGATCAGGTACACGTATACTAAAAAAGGTTTAAATATCTGGCGTCTTTTTTATATGTAACAACAACTTGTAGTCTGGCGTCCTTTTTTTTTTACCTTTTTCTTTTATAATTTTTTTCTATTATTATTATTATCATTATCATTATCATTATTATTATTATTATCTATGGTGAAAATCACGGCTTTAAATTACGAGCGGTTATTTTTATTTATTTTTTTCCGTTAAATAAGATTAAAAAAAATTAAATAAAAATATTTCGAAAAGTTTTTTTTTTTTTATTTTATGAAACGTAATAATATTTTTTTTTGGTTTGTTTTTTTATTTTTTTTTCGATTAATCAATCAATCAGTCAGTCAGTCAATCAATCAATCAATCATCCTTAATCGAATCAATAATCAATAATAATATCCCTTCAGTACCTTACATGAATATAAAAAAGTATCGAGGATGGACGTCGATGGCAAAGTTTTCCATCATTACATCGGGTTTGCCCTTCCTCCACCCTTCACCCTCACTTCTTGACCCCTCCCTGACCTCATCCCCATCCCTATAAAAAATGCCCGATTCATATAAAATAACTCCTGGAAAAACAAGTGCTGTTGCTGCTGAAAGAAGTGAAGGAGAGAAGATAAAAAAAAAAGAAAAAGAATAAAAGGGGGTGGAAGAAGTGAGGGGGATAAGAAGCATCCCTTTAAAAATGTAAATTTGAATTTCCAATTCATTTGATTGACAAGTTCCTTCGTTCGTCATGAAAATAATTATTATTATTATTATTATTAAAATCATTGGATGTTGTTTTAGATTGACGTTTTTTTTTTTTTTTTCCTTTTACAAATTATTCCTATCGAGCCCCTCCCACAAACAAACAAATAATAATAATAATCGGTTGGTTTTTTTTATAAATAATAATAATCGCCATATTTAATAATAATAATAATAATAATTAATAGTGTTTATCATTATTATTTTTAACATGACGTAAACATGTCGGAGTTTTTAAAATCCTTTTAATAAACGATTATTTAAACACGAAATAATTCGAGGGGGAGGAGAAGAAGAAGAAGAAGAAAAGATGAAAAAGGATTTGGATTTTTTTTTTTTTTTAAATATGTCGTCTGCTAAATCACGATCTCTTACGTATTATTACGTCATCCATTTTTATATATATATTTAATAAATAATTTATTTGCCTTTTATTTTTATTTATTTATTTTTTTTTTTTAAAGCGAGCCTTTAAATTTATACAAAATTATTATGATGATGATGATGATGATGATAATGATGATGATCTAAAAAAAGAAGAAAATTATAAATTTAAATAAGTTAAAAAACAAATTTATTTATTTATTTCAGTTTTTTTTAAATATATTAAAGTATTATTCCCTTTTGAAAATTCTTTTGTGATTAATGCCGAAAGCAAAACTGACATTTATGCTTATTATAACAAAAATAGAAATAAAAAAAAGCATTGCTACCAACATAAAAGTTTTTTTTTTCATAAATCAATAAATTATTTTTTAAAAAATTTTCTTTTTTATACTAAAAATAAATATATAAAATAATAATTTTATATAACGTTAAATTATCGATTTAATTATAAAAAAAGAAAAAAAAATTCAATTTAAATCGATTTGTCTTGTTTTTTTTTCCATTGAGAAAAAGGAAAAGGAAAAATAGGGGTGGAAAATTCGTTTTCAACGGTCTAATGTTGCGTGTTAACTAAACAATAAAGTTCTGACATAAACACGGCCAAATTTTCTCTCTCTCTCTCTTTCTATCTGGACATATTAAGATTCATTTTGAGTTTTCTTATCAAACAAAAAAAAATTACAATTTATTAAATGATAATGATGATAATAGGTAGAAAATTAAAAACAATAAATGTAAATAAAATCAATGATGTGAATCATAAAAAAAAAAAAAATTTTCATTCAATTTGAATTTGAAATTATTTTGTATAACAAAAAAATTAATTATTATTTAAACAACCGTTCTCGTGAATAAAAAAAAAAAAAGCAAAATGGACGCCATCGTCCATGACCATTCTCATAATAATAATTGATCGGGAATCACGGTTATTATTATATATTGATATATTGCATATGTAAATCATTTCCGTGCTAATATATCATTAGCCTTTTGTTATATATTTATATGTTTTCATTATTATTTCGGACATCCTGTCCTCCCTTTTGTCCCTTATACCACCCCCCGCCCCCTCGTCAACGTCCGATCTACGCCCAACACAGGAAGTAAAATTCAATATGGCAAAAAAAAACATTTTTAATAAAAAAAAATTCAAAATGAAAAAAAACGACGCATTCAAAAATTTCAAGGTTTATTGCCTTGATTGTTATCATTATTATTATTATCTGAAATTGTTATCATCATCATCATCATTATTATTATTTATTTTATTTTTGAAAAAAAAAAAAGAGAGAGAGATTCATAAACCGGATGCATAAAATGAAAAATAAAAACATTTTATTAAGTAATAATTATTTTTTTTTTCGCGTGTGTTCAATACTCGAATAACAATTAAACGGATTTAACTAATTAATAGTTCGTGACCTTCCCCCACGTGCCCCCTCGTGCCCCCCACGACCCCTCATCGCGCTTTAAACTACGCGAAACAACGAAAGAGTCAAACGTTTGTTTGTGGATGCGTGTGTACGATAAGAAAATTATTATCATCGTTTCCTACTTTTTATTATTATTATTATTAATAAAAATAAAAACAATAAGGGTTAAGGGTTAAGGGTAAGGGTTGGGGTTGTTGTTGTTGTGGGTTTTTAAATTAAAAAAAATTATCCGATTAAAATAATTATAAATAAGAAAATTTTTGAATTATTGGCGTTAATATTGAAAAACATAACGTCTAACAAATGTTTATGCACGCGATGATGGAAAACATTCAGGGGTCGGCGTTATTGTTTTCACGGCTTTATTACCTTTCCAGACGAAATTCATTAAATTGTGGATTCACACAACTAAAGATGAGAGAGAATAAGAGAGAGAGAGAGAGAGAGAGACAGAGTGAGTTTGTTTTATTAAAGGGTTCACATATCCTTTTTCCGGTTTTTGTTTAATTTTGGTTTTCCAATTTCTTTATTTCTGTTTATTATTACACACGCACGCACACGCACACGCACACACCTTCTTCCCCCCTTTTCATAACACGACCGAATGTCTCGTTCGTTATGAAAAACTCTTTTTTCGCCCTCATCTTGATTTCACGTTTATATACATTGCCTCAAACGGAATCGTCGTCATTCACGCGCACACGCACATCACACGTTTATAAATTTTTTTTTTTTTTACTTGGGAAGCGGGGGGAGGTGAGAGGGAGAGTGCAAACGAAAAAAAAATTCCTTTTTAATGATGATGATGATTATTATTTCGTATAAAAATGTTAAATTTTATTTCTACGTCATTAAAGAAATCGAAATCAGCTGTAAGATTCACATATAAAAAAAAAAAAATTAATCAGAGAACATTTTCGTATACTATAACCAAGTATTAATAATAATAATGATAATGATAATAATTTTTTAAGGGTAAAAAAAAATTAAATGAAACTTTAAAACGTTTGTCCGTTTGTTTTGAATAAAAAAGACAAACAATTAATTTAAAATGAGAGAGAGAGAGGGGGGGGGATTTGGTGCGGCATGAGGGTTGTATATAAAGTATATAAAATACCTGAAATCACTCTCTCTCTCTCTCTCTCACTCTCTCTTACTCTCTTGACACGTATGTATAAAAAGGATTTTACAAAATATTGTTTATGACAACGTAAATTATTTTTTAGCCGCTCCTGCGTTTTTTTTATTTTATTTTATTTTATTGTTTTATTAATAAATTAAATATATAAACGCGTACATTTATTTAATGGTTAACAAAAAAAAAAAATTATTTTACCTGTTAAATGACGACGTTAGTGGTGACGTCATCGAAGGTAACTTTTTCAATTATTTTTATTAGAAAAAAAATAAATAAATAAAAAATGAAAAGAAAAGGAAAAGAGAGAGAAAAGTGAAAATTTTCCCCATTTTTCTTTTTTTTTTTATATAAAATGCCATCATAGGGTCACAAACACACACACACATACACACACGACAAAACCAAAGTCCGTATTTTTTGAATTATTTAGTGCACTTTCCTCACATTTCATCTAAGGCATCATTTATTCCTTTTTCTCATGGCCCCAACTTTTTTTTTTCCTTTTTTTTTCAATGGACAAAAAAACCTATTGATTTTCCTTTTTCAATTAGCTTTTTCCCCCATTTATGAAACAAGAAGAAAAAAGAAGAGAAAAAATAGCTTTTAGTTTTTTATTATTATTATTATCATTCGTACGAGATTTTTTTTTTTTTACGTTTAATTTTTAAAAAGTGTACACACACAAATCGTGATTGAATCGGGGAAGGGGGGGGGAAGGGGGAAGAAAAACTTAAAAATATTTATTTGCTTTAAATAAAAAGTTTTTTATTAAGTTTGTTAAATTATTCTTCTTCTGCCACGACGACTGTCACATTTTAAACGTAATCATTCATAAATTCCAGAAATTCTACAAATTAATATTATTATTATTATTATAAAAGGGTTCATTTTTCAATTATTCATTTTTACTATCGTATATATATTTTAATTATTATTATCATTAATTAATTTTTATTCATTTTAATTTCTATTAATAATAATAATAATAAACGAACCGGACTTTGTTAAAATGTTGTTTTTATAATTTATAATTTTAATTATTTGCATACATAAAATGTTTAATAATTATACGATTCGTATTATTATAAAAAATTAACTTTTTTCTTTTTAATTAACAAAAAAAAAAAAAACCGATGAATTCATTTTAAGAAAGAAAAAGAAAAAGAAAAAAAAATATTTTGAAAAAATAAATGAAAAACGGGGAATCCCAGAGTCGGAATAAAAACAAAAGATTTTTTTTTTTTTTTTAAACTGAATGAAATGATCGGTTACAACAAGGAATTTTCAAAATTTCAAAAAAAAAAAAAAAAACTCAAAAACAATAAATAAAAAAAAAAAAGTTTTTTTAAAATTATTATCATTATCATTATCATCATTATCATCATCATTTCTTTTCATTCTTTTTAATTTAACAATTATATTAGGGTTAAATATAGAATTTTGGGGATTTATGCCAAATTTAAAAACCTTTTCCTGTTTTTTTGTTTTCTTTCTTTGGTTGTTAATAAAACAACAACAATAACAATAACAACAACAACAACAACAACAAAAACAGATTCATAATAAAAAATAGAGAAATAAATTTTTATTTAAATAATATTAATAATAATATTTAATTACTGGGTTGCACGTGAGTGCGTGTGTGCGTGCGTGCGTGCGTATAAGTACAACACACGTAATTTCATAAAAAAACATAAAAATTTGTTGTTGTTGTCGTAACGTTAATATTTAAAAAAAAAAAAAGGAAGAAAGAAACAAACGAAAAAAAAAAAAAAAGAAGAAATTTAATGAGACTGTAAACGAGTCAGTCTGTTCCCCAAGTTTCGTCTGCTTTATTTTATTGTTTTCTATTTAAATAATTTATGTGTTTAAAAAATTCATTCTTTGTTTTTTAAAATGTATCGTTTAATTCTAGAAACTTCGACTGGGTTTCATATATTTATATATATATATATATATATATATATAATTGTAATTCATTATCCAACAATAAATTTCTTTCCTTCCTTTTCTTTATTTTCAATCAATCAATCATTTATTTATTTATGTATTATTATTATTATTATTTATAATTATTAATAAATTTAATAATATTTTTTGTGAGTTTTTTAAGATTTTGATTTGAGTAGAAAAAGTTTTTTTTTTTATTTTTTGTTTTTTTTTGGGTTTAATCTCAAAAAAAAAATACATAAAACTCAAACTGGAAATGAAGTGTCACTAGAAAAAAAAAAAAAAAAAGAAAAAATGGAGTGCGATACATCACCTAAGAGAAAATACTGTCAATAGGACAGGAAAAGGGGCAACTAATGGCCCTCGTGGGCATTAAAAAAAGGCTGACCCCATGTTCGTTTCGTCCACATAATTTTTTTTTTCTTTTAAAAGATCAAAAGTCGTAGTGGTGGAGGTGGTAGTGGTAGTAGTGGTAGTAGATGAAGAAGAAAAAGAAGAAGAAAAGATGAGGATGGATGTGAAAAAATTCACACTCACACAATATGTCGTCGAATTCTTATATAATTTAATTATAAAAAAAAAACTTTTTTTTTTTTTGGTGGCTGGGGGAGGGGGGAGGATCGTTTAAAAGAAAGACGACGATGATGACGTCATCGAAATAAAAAAAATTAATTAATTTAAATGAAGGGAAAATAATAATAATAATAATTATTTTTTTTTTATAAATGTGTTCTTTTGGAAAATGACTTCATCATCATCATCATCATTTCCTTTCCTTTCCTTTTCCTCTTATTCTTGTGTGCAATTTTATTTTCATCTTTTTTACCTCTTTTTTCCCCCCTTCCCCTTTCTCCTCCCTCTCTTTATCAGTTATTCAACCTTTTTTCCTTTTTCATTTCCTTTTTTCTTTCTCTCATTTGAAATTGTAGCAATTTTCATATTAAACCGCACGCTCCGATAGAGTTTCAACATTTCTAAAATTAAATAACTGAATAATTATTTTATTTCTTTCGTATAATCATTTTAATTTTTTCCCTTTTTTAGTAGAAGGGGTGGTAGAAGGGGAAAGAAGAGGGGAAAAGGGGTAAAAAAATTTTTTTTAATTAAAGAATCCCGAATTCAGATTAAAAAAAATTTTTTTTTTTTTATTTTGAATGCATCAAACCGTAAGAAAAAAAATTGTTTTATTATTATTATAATTATTATTATTATTATCATAGTTTGTTGCACCGGTTATCGATAAGACAAGTGAAAAAAAAAGAAAAGAAAGGAAACGTTATCGCATTTATTTAAAAAAAAAAACAATTGATAAAGAAATTGAAAGGCGTCTAGAAAATTCTTTTTTTTTTTTTTTTCAAAAGGAAATTGAAAACAAACGGACAAAAAAAAAAAGAAATTCTTTAAGAGGTTTTTTTTTTTTTTACAAAAAAACAGTCCATCCTTCTCCTCTTTTTTCTTTTATCCTCCTTTCCCCCTTTCCCCCTTCCCCCCTTCCCCCTCTCTTTTTTTTTTTTCCTGGTTTATTGATGTGGTCCTAGGGGATGAAAGAATCCCCTTAAGTAAAAGGGAAGTAAAACCATCTTTCGGATAAAAACAAAAAAATTTTTGTGGTATATTTTGCTTTTTTTTTTATCTATTTTAATAATAAAAAAATATTCTATACCATGTTTGTTCGCTCGATTATTATTCAAAAAAAAAAAAAAATTTACATTTATTATTATCAACATCCGGTTTATGTTTGTTGTGTTTATGTTTGCGTCAGGTTTTTCAATTATAATTTAAACAAAAACGTTTTGTTAAACTAAAAACTTTTGCCACCCTCGTTATATAATAATAAAAATTTTATTATTTTAACACTTATTATTATTATTAACTTTCTGACATAATAATTAAAAAAAAAAAAAAAAAATGGCACGAACCATAAAATTTTATCTGATTACTTAAAAATAAAATTATTAGGAGAAGGAGAAGAAAAAAAAACATATAAGTAGGTAACAAAGGAAGAAAAAAAGAAAAAGAAAAAATAAGATAAAAGGGAAAATAAATGTAAAGACGTCATCGGTAGACATAAAAGTGACAGGAAATCAAATCTGTCGGATAGCGAAATGGATGCTGTGTTGTGCTGACGGTGGCGTGTAGGTTCTCCCCTGAGCTCCTCGCTGGGGAACATCATTCTATACAAATGGAACAAATATTCTAACACGATTCTACTCTTAAATCATATCAAATTCATTTTTAAAATGTTACTTCCTTTTTTTCCTTTTTTCCTTTTTTTTTCATACCGGCGCGTGTATATGTTTATGATAAGTAGTGATAAAGGATACAAAAGGAAAAAAAAAAGAAAAAAAATTACGAACGTTAAAAATCAAAGTCGAGAGAAGGTGGGTGAGGGTGGTGGGTGGAAGGGGGTGGAGGTGGAGGTGAAAAAAGGGATGACGATGACGACGTATAAAAATTTTCCTATCAAAATATTTTCCAAAAACTATCGAGGGGTCACTATTACTACTACTATAAGGGTCAGACTTTATCGCTGACCGAAACGATCACAAATAAGTTCGGATATTTTCGTTTGTTTTCGTTTTTCCTACTAAAATCTTTCTAAACAATCCGACAACATAAAAAAAAAAAAAAAATTTTCCGAAAGAATCAAAACAAAAATGTATGGAGAAAAAATAAGAAAAATAAAAACATTGTGAAAAGTCATTTATCAGGAACGGTGTCAGCGTCATAAAAGCCATCCGACGAACGGCCATCCATATTTCCACGGTTTTCTCCATAACTCAATATATATATACTGGAGAACGCACATGGAAATGGGTCCCCGGAGGCACAACACTATTTGACTCTTTGGTTATTACAACCCTCGGGAAAAAAAAAAAAAAAAAAAACTTCTTCCAAGTCTTTTCACTACTTTTATATATATATATATTTTTCACATACTCTATTATTTTCAGAGTTGTTATATATATAAAATTCTAAAAAATATTATAGAGAGAGAGAGAGACAGTGAGAGTGAGAGAGAGAGAGAAAGACAGAATGTGTCAATATTTTGACCGATTTATTATCGGATAAAAAATTTTTTTCCCGATAAGCTAATTTTTTTTTTTTTCAATTTATTTATATGAAAAAAAAAATCACGGGTGTGTGCGCGCGCATGCGTGTTTGCACGTGTACACGCCCGTACATACTCGTTAAAATAAAATAAAATATTTATTATTAAAAAAAAAAAGAAAACGACGACGACGACATATGACAAATGTATAAGTTAAACTCTAGGGAAAATTTTTCATTCATTCATTTTTATATATAAAAAGTTATAACAAAAGATTTTCTTTTTTTATTATTGAAAAGATTCTTCATAATATTTTTTTTTATTGTTATTTTTTTTTTGGTCAATAAATCCTTTTTCTTCTCAAAATGTGTTATTTGTCAACCGATTATTGGTTTCAATAATATTTTATTTTATTTTTTAACAGAAATAAATATTTATTTATTTGAAATTAATAAAAAAAAAAAATTTTTTAAATGTAATTTCGTTATAAATATTAGGAAACGTATGGGTAAATATATAACGTTTAAAAGTCAAGGATGTGTAACAGGCACGATATAGAGCAAGAACAGGTGGTACAGGTAGGTGGTAAAAAGGTGAAGAACAAGAAGAATCAATGAATTTATTTATTAAAAAAAAGGCGCCTCCCGCAATGAACATTTCCTTTTTATTTAAGTAATAATTCCATCAAAAATATATATATAAAACAATATTATTATTATTATTTTGTTGTAAATAATTGCCGCCATTTTATTTATATATAACTAATTATAATAATTAATTATTCTATTGTTTTGTTTTTTTGTGAAACTCGGTTTTACAATTATTTATTCTGATTATAATTTCTGACAACAAAAAAAAAACAAAACCAGGTTGGATTTTTTTTTTTTTGATTATTATTATTATTGTTATGGTAGAGTAAAAATGGAAGGAGGTGGGGAGGGAAGGGGGGAGGGAGAAAAAAAAACGTTAACCGCTACTCTCCTACCCTTGTTTCATGTACCCTCTTAAAAATACAAAGGGATGAATCAATATAAAAACTAAAATTATATTCCATTTAAAAAAAAGAAAAAGAAAAAAGAAAAGAAAAAAAGGAAAAAAAAAATATTCATGTCTGCTCTGTTGCTTCCATCATCATCATCATCATCATCATCCCTCTCGTTGAACCAACAAACAGAAGAGAGAGAGAGAGAGAATCTGTTATACAATATTTTGATTAGTTAGCGAGATAATCTGAGAGGTTTTTAATACTCGTCAATATTTGTTGCCCTTCGACATTTTTTTTTTTTTTATTTTCCACCCTTTCCTGTTCTAATTTTTTACATTTTCTCCCTTTCTTTCCTTTTTTTTTTCCTTTTAATTTCAATTTTATCAATATTCCGAGTGAGACATTTTCGTTTTCCCGCTTCGATTCCCACCACATTTCCTTCCTTTGACGCATTATCGCTTTCCTATTTAAAATTTTAACATTTTCAAAGTGTTTTAAATTTCGATTATTTTTAAGAATTTTCTTAAAAAAAAAAAAAAAACTTTTTCACGTGTATATATACATGAGGGTGCCCCCCCACCCTTCCCTCCATCCTCTCTCCCCTCTTTTTGTAAATTCTCCGTCGAAATTATTATAAAAAAAAAAAAGAAAGAAAACATGGCGACAATTATTAAAATCATTAAATATGCAACATTGTTTATTTCGTCCCTTTTTACACAGACAAGTAAAATGATTTTATTTACAATAAAAAGAAGAAGAAGCAGAAGAAAAAGAAGGAGCAAACGGATTAAGATTTTCTTTAAAAAAAAAAAAAAATCTTTTAGTTTAAGTCTTTTATTTAGAGAAAATGAAAATTGACATGTCATTTGCTGTCGGATTATAATCCGCGAGGGAAGAAAACGATGAATTTTATTTCTTTCAACCCTGACTGTCGCACACTCTCTCTCTCTCTTTCTTTTAAAACAAAATTTTCTGCTTCTGTCACATTTTAACAACAATAACAACAACAAACAAAGACAACAGGTGAAACCAATTAATTCTCATAATTAAAAAAAAAAAAAAATTATACGTTAAAAACACCTGGACAATGTGAAAAACTTCAATGAATGAGTAAAAACTTTTAAAAAGGGATTATGAATGATTGGAATGACTGGACAATCAGTCTCAGGTGGTATAAAAATTATTTACAATTAAAAATGTGGGGGGAAGGGGGAGTAACTAATTGTCAGGAAAAAAAAAAAACCATAAAATAATTTATCTTTGTTATGTTAACATATTAATATTTGTTTTTTTTATATTCCACCCTTTCCCAATTGTTTATTTCCGGGGAAAAAAATTGAACATTTTTAAACAACACGCACGCATGCAGTGAGAGAGAGAGAGATGGAGATATATAAGTTCAACAGCAATTAAAAAGAAAAAAAAATTCAATAAGAAAATTGTGGGAAAATAATAAACAGGAGGATTAAACGTACGTTTGGCTTCCAACTTTTTTCCAGATAACTTGTTTGAAAAATCTTTTTTTCTTTTTTTTTTTTTTTTCTTAAATCTTTTAAGCTTTTCTTTTTTTTTCAACTCAAACTTTTCCCATTATTATTATTATTATTATTATTATTATTACTATTAATTCTTATCTGAGTATCTGTGGCTATTAATGCGTGGTTGATAAACCCGACTTTTGGAAAAAAACAACAAAAAAAAAAATTGTACGATAAAATATTTACCGGACAAAAAACATTTACCCCCACCTCTCTCCCCTTCCTTCCCCTCTCTTTGTTTACCCCGCGATTTGAAAAAATTGAATTTTCGTGTTAACAAAAAACGGAAATTTTAAATAAGTTCCTGTTGCGAACATATCCTCCTTTTTTTTTTTTTTTTTATTAACAATAAGAATAATGAAAGAAAAGAAAACATAGAAATTAAATTTGTTATTATTATTATCATTATTATTTGTTGTAATTTAGTAAAATTTTTTATGTGAGGGGAAATGAAGGGGGGGGAGGAAATGGAAAACGAAAACGGAAACGATAGACATTTAATTTCAAACGTTTTATTAATATATATATTTTTTTATCAATTGGAAAATTCTGGAAAATGTTGAAAATTTCAGAAAATGTTTTTTTTTTTTTTTTTATAAAGAAAATAAAAATGGGCAAAGTGACCCTTGTGAAAGTCAGAAGGGGAGGAGGGGGTTGTTGTCGTCCCTAAGGTATAAAAAGAAGAACCGCCGTAATTGCTGACTTATGGACTTGTCTTTATCTTTTAATAAAAATAAGATGACTTAAAACATACACGTTTCGATTTCCTACGATTCAATCATTTTTATTTAATCACACACACACACACAAACACATAGATATATTTTCCTTTTTTTTAAACTCTTGGCTGTGTTATATGTAAAAGTCTAATATTAAATGAATCCCAAGGCTCAACTAAAAGTATCCGTATTTTATGAATTTTACATCAACGAGATGAAATTTGATTTCTTTTTTTTTTTTTTTTTTTTATATGCGAGAGAAGCAGAAGAGAGAAAATCTTTTAGTGAGTTTGATATGAGTTTACTGTCGTTGTGGTATGAGATGAAAAACGTGATCAACATTGACTGACTGACTGACTGACTGACTTTTTTTTTTATAAATGTTAATCATTAATAAGGGTATATATATCAAGTTTAAAAGTCTTTTTTTTATTTTTTTCAACTTTTAAACTTAATAAGAGTAAAATAAATATATATAGTTTTCCTTTTTTTTTTTTTTTGTTAAAAAGGAAAAAAAAAAAAAAAGTGGTTTTTAATATTATCATTAAAGATAAAATTTAAATATTAAAAAAAAAAATGAAGGTTTAATTAGGTTCTTAACTACCAGAGCATAAAAAAACCTAAGTTCTTGTTTTTTTTTTTTTCTGATTATTTTGGCCAATAGAATAAATGCTTAAGGCCATTTTCTCAGGTGAAACGATCACAATTTAATTACAAAAAAAAAAAAAAAAACTGAATTAAGGGGGGGCCCCCTTTATAAAGTTTTTAATTACAATAATAATATAAAAAAAAAATCTGATTTAAATAGGGTTAAATGTCAAGTTTGATGTAAAATAACAGCCTATGGGATAATAAAAAAAAAAAAAAAAAAAAAAAAAGAAAATTTTTTTTTTTTGAAAGATGAAGACCATTTTGGAGATCTGATTTCCTTATAATAAAAGTGAGTTAATCCGGGAATTAAGGAAGGCTTTGAGGGCAAGAGGCAACAGTGGGTTAAATTAGGCGCAATCTCATGAGAAATATGATAAGGGTGGTTCATAATTGGCACCCATTTTAACTCCCTCTCACTCATTATCTTTTCCATTACGTTAAATTTTCTTTCTTTCTTTTTCTTTTTTTTTCAAGTTTAACTTTACAAAAGTTTTTTTTTTCCTTCCTTTCCTTTCCTTTCCTTTTTCCTTCTTCCTTTTGGAAGAGATTAAAAAAAAAAAAAATGAATGCGTCAAATCCGGAGAAAATTGTGAAACTGGTGACCCAGTAACGACACGAAAAAAGATTGAAAAAGTGTCCTTAATAAACGAGATCGATATTTTCATGTCGGATTTACCGTTCGAGGAATCGAATCGAATCGAACAAACGTTTCCGATCGTTTGGACATCGTACATAAAAAAAAAATTATTCTTTTAAGGGTTCCATCCCTCTTAATCAATATTGGAAATGGGAAAAAAAATTTTTTTTCTCTTCTCTTTTCTTTTCTCTTTTGTTTTAATTACGAAAATTTATTATTATTATTATTATTATTATTTTAAATAATTTATATGCATATAAAGGAAGAAAAAAATGAAGCGAACCATTTAAATATAAATGAATACACGTGTGTGTGTGTGTGTGTGTGTGCGTGTGCGCGTGTGATAATAAATTTTATTATTTCTATTTCTCACGTAATGATAACAATTTTTTTTATGTAAATAAATAAATAATGATATTATTTATACTAAGTTATGTAAAAAAAAAAAAAAAGTATTACGTAATAAAATAAATAAATTCAATAATAATAATAATAATAATAATATTTTTAACGCGAAAAAAAAAGGAAAAAAAATTAATTTTTTTTTTAACTTGAAAACATTTTAAATCGATTTTCTTTTATGAGTAAAAATGAAATTACTTCTTTAAATTATGACGAGATTTAGCAAATGAAATGGATTTTCATCCTCATCTCCTCATCATCTTCCTCCTTTGTCTCTCTCTATCTCTCTCTCTATCTATCTATCTATCTCTTTCTCTTTCCTTCTTCTCCACCTTTTATTCCATTTTCCTTTTTTTTTTTTTTTTTTTTATTCTTTTACTTCTTATACAAACACAACCAAACCTTTCTTGCAACAACACTATTCTTTTTCGGTCTCCCCATTTCATTCCAATCATCCTCTCCCCTTCCCTTCCCTCCCCTCCGCTCCACTTCACTTCACTCTACTTTACTTTTTCCCTTTTTTTCCCCCCGTTTTTCTCTCTCTCTTTTTTTTTTTATCGCTTTCAATAGAGGCGAGTTTATAAAAAAAGTTATCGGTAAAAAAAATTTTTTTTTTTTTTTTTTTTTTGAAATGTTTTGATTATTATTATTATTATTAAAAAAAAATTAAATGGATTAATAATGACCGATGAAAACCCACATTATTATCGAGAAGTTTTTATAAATGGCTACTTATACATAATAATAATAATAATAAATAAATGTTTTTTATTAAGATGTTATTTCCGTTTTTAAAGTAGGAAAACGACACTCATTCAATTATCTTTTTTTTCGTTCGTACAATATCTCCTCCTTCTTCTTCTTCTTCTTCTTACATTTTTTTTATATTAATAACTTGTTATTATTATTATTATTATTAATAAATTTTCCCACGTGATCATTTCTTCTGCTGTTTAAAAATTCGTTACAGGTTACGAATTGTTTTTGCTCGTTCATATTAATTTTTTTAGTTTTTGCTGTCGTTAATCGTCATTTGTCTGTTATCGGTCACGATTTGGCAACAGGGGGCATCATAAAATATTTGTTATAATAATAATGATGATAATGATGATAATAATAACGGATATTTAGTAGAGTGTGATTATTATTAAACGTAGTTAAATGTTAAATACTTACGGAAACACCACCTGGACGCAAGCGCACTCGCTCACTCACGCACACGCACATGCACACACGCACACACATGTGTATACTCACGAAAAAACGAAAGGAAACGAAAGGAAACGAAACGAAAAAAAAAAGAAAAAATTAAAACTAAAACCGACAAAAGAAGAAAGTTTAAATAAATTTAATCTCATCTTTTGAAAAGATTATCTGCATAGCTTAACTGTTTAAAAGTCTCCTCTTCCTTCCTTCCTTCCTTCCTGCCTTTCTTCCTTTTTTTTCCATTCAACCCTCCACAACCTGCCTACCAGTCAACCCTTCCTCCCTTCCTCCCTCCCTACCCCCGGACCTTAATTTATTTTCCCTTTTCATGCCTTTATATTAAAATTTCTAATTGCTTTTTAAATTACTTTTATTTAAATAAAAACTCATTTTGATATAAATAATAATAATAATAATAATAATAATAATACATACATATATATAAACTTTAAAAATTTTTAATAACGATAATAATAATAATAGTAGTTAAAGTATTTATTAAAAAATCGATAAAAAATAAAATAAAAATTGATTTTTATTTATTTATTTATCTGATTGGTTTTTATGTAATCGATTGGATTATTATTATTATTACAATAGAAATATTGTAAATAGTTTTTATTAAAATTAATGAATTGTGTGTGTGCGTGCGTGTGTGTTTACCTGAACATAAACATAAACACACACTTGTTTTAGCTTAAAAATTTAAGGTCATATTTAAAAAAAGAAAGAAAGAAAGAAGGTTAAATAAAAACAAAGTATATACACAAATAAAATGTATAAAGACTAGAAAGAAAAAAAAAGAAGAAAAAAAGAAAGAAAGAAAACAAAAGAACATATAAGCCCTCAAAATTCTCCCCCCCTCATCATCATCCCTTCTTTTTGGAGAAACTTTATTTCTATTGGTTTTACCTCTCCTTCTTTATTGTGGAAAACACGCCCGAATTGAGGGTCCGCATGGCCAGTTTTCATCGTCGCGGCTTCGAGTGCACAACATTATTTCTGACGCTTTTTTTACCGGAGCTTTTTTTTTTCCTTTTTTTTTCATTTCCCGTTTTCTTTTATTTTTCCGCGTTTCCGTTTTTTCCGGAATCTTTCGAGTCGATTACGTTTTTATTATTTTTAAATAAAATAAAAAAAAGACAAGAAAACAATTAAATATATACGTGTATTTTGTGCGGCAAACGTTCGATTAACGATTTTTCCTTCTTTTTTTTTAAATAGTGACGGACATTTTTTGGAAATGAGTTTTTTAAATAATTATGTTAATAAACGGCTTTCATTCCGTTAATAATAATAATAATAATAATAATAATAATAATAATAATAATAATAATAATAATTTGGTCGCCCAGATCGAAACGAAAAAAGGAAGAAGAAGAAGAAGAAGATAGGAAAAAGAATATTTGGCGTGCCCCCTCTCTCTTTTTATTTTCTTTCTCTTTCTATCCCATCGGCTAGCTTTCTCTTTTCATCCGCTGCAGCCCAACTCCCTGTCTCTCTCTTTCTCTCTTTCCTTCTCTCTCTCTCAATATATATATATATATATACACACACACAAACATATATATATATACATACATACGTCTTTCTCGTTTTTTCTCTCTCTCTCTCTCTCTCACTCCGGACACTCAGATTTTCAAAATTTTCCTCCCCGCTTCATAATTTTAATATTTTGGCGGCTGCGCCAAAATGAAAACAGAGAGAGAGAGAGGACAACATTATTATGATAATCAGTAGACTATATTTTATAATCATAAATAAGACCTGCGCAGATTTACCGGAGATGAGGATAAATTAAGGGTAGTTTTCAGTCTCAAAAAGAGAGAGAGAGAGAGAGGGGGTGTTGATATAGAGGAAAAACAGAAGGAACAAACAGATAAGAGAGAAGAAAAAAAAAAAACAACAAACACAAAAAAAATTTCTATAGTGAAAAACCTTATTCGGGTGTCTACGTTTGAATTTACTTATCGGAAAATCAATCGGAGGAAAAAAGAAAATTTTTTTTTTTTAAAATAACAATTGATATTTTTGTTATGTATTTAATATCATTATCATTAATATTATTATTATTAGTATTAAATAAAAAAAAATCACGGGCTTATAATATATTATTATTATTATTAAATGGATAAAAAAAAATAAAAGTTGATAATATTAATATTATTATGGTAGTAGCGGTGGTTAAGCGTAAAAAACGAGAAAAAAAATTATCATTATTATTATTTGTGCGCGTTAATTTTTTTTTATATATATAAAATGATGGCATGATTGTGTGTGATTATAATAATTTTCGTGAAAATATTATTAATTGTAATAATAATAATAATAATAATGAAAATGTCGCGGAGAAAACAAGCGAGACCATCCAGACATCTGGACGATGATGATGATGATCAAGAAAATGCTTTAGATCTTCAAATCAATCAAGTTTCAAACAAGGGTAAGTTTATTATTATTATTATTAATAAATTACGGTAATAAATAAAATTTTTCGGTTACATTTAAATGTCGCTGTCGCCGTGGTTGGTGTGAAAAAAAAAAAAAAATTTATTCGGGCGTTAAAAAACGATATTTTGTGGTATCAAATTCCTTTTTATGTATATAAACGGACGGCACGGGTGCGAAATCAAAGAAGGCATTTTAAGGTACAACAACAACAACAACAAACAACAACAACCAAAAAAGTTTTTGTCGGTTTTTTTTTTTTTTTTTTTAATCCTCAAAAAAAGGGTATTTGGGTTTTTTTTTTTTTTACAAAACGCAAAACCTTAAATAATTGTGGTAGGAAGAAGAGAAGAAGGGGAGGAAGGGCGCGAGGGGTTATTATTAATAATAATAATAATAACGGCGATGGTAAAAGTAAAAAAAAAATTATTTATTATTGACTTATACCGAAATAACAATTAAAAAGTTTGTCTAGGAAAAAAACCTGGCCGTTTGCCTAAATTCTCTTTATTCTTAAATAACAATTTATGTTGCATATAATTTAATTTTCGTCTGCTTTTTTCTATAAAAAAAATATATATATATATATATTGATTAATATTTATTACTCGTTGAACATTTATTGTTTAAATAAATGACAACAAAAAAATCATTATTATTATTAATAGTTTGTAAGGTAAAAAAAAAAAAAGGAAATTTAATGAATTTATTATAAATAATAATAATAATAATAAATGGTAGAAGCAGAAGAAAAGCAACGGTTAAATGGCCTCCCTTTATAATAAAAGGAAAAGATTTTAGCCGAAAGGTTTTTAAGGGTAGTTATAATCTCATTAATGCAAGAGGTGACAAGGGGTAGTCTTTTGCTGCTGCACAACCCCTGAGAAATGGTTTCACCACCACCACCACCACCCATTTTATACAAAAAAAAACCGTTTATTCTTTTTTTTAAAAAAATTCTACGTAAATATTTTTTACTTTAAAATTTTTTTTCACGGTTTAATTTTTCTTTTGCCACGTTAATTAAAAATCATTTTTTATGATGATGAAAACAAAATTTTTATTAACAAACAGAAAGAAAAAAAAAAGAAAAATCTGGATTTAATCAATCGTAGTTAAATTTATTTTAAGGTAAATAAAGGTACGAATGTGTGTGTGTGTGCGTGTGCGTGCGTGTGTGTATAAACAAAACAATTTATTTATAAAAATTTTCCCATTTTTGTATTAAATTATTACCAGTTTTTCAGTTTTAAATTTGTAAAAAAAATGGCGGGAAATTTTTTTTTTTAAATATCTGTAATGTTTCTAACAACAAATTATTTTTAATTTATTTATTCGTGTATGCACTCCCCTCACCTTCCTCCCCACTTTTTTTTTATTGGATATTAAATTAATCAACGAATATTTTGTTTGATGTTTTTTTTTTTTTTTTTTTTAATATTCATCGATTCCTGTGAAATCTCTATTAATATTTTGTTTGTTTGTTTGTTTGTTTGTTTATATTTGTTTGTTTTTATACGAATCGAAACAAAAAATTTTTTTTTCACGTTGTAAATTTCACATTTATCTAATTTTTTTTTTTTTTTTAATTCGGGATGATGCAAAATTTTTAAATACTAAAAAATTATTATTAATTATAGTGCGTAAGTGCGTGCGTGTGCATGCGTGCAAACAAACAATAAAGAAAGGAAAAAAAGTCAAAATGAAAAATTTTTTACTTAATTTTATGCGGGTTAACAAGAAAAAAATAAAAAAAGATAAAAAATTAATCAAATAATGTTTTTTTTAAAAAAAAAAAACTTTGGCTTTTATATAATACTAATAATAAAAGTTTTTTTTTTTTGTTGGTTGTCGGTTGTTTTTTTCATGTAACTTTCATTTTTGTTTTATATTTGTATAAATTGTTGTTTGTTGTTGTTAAACGTTAATATTAAAGATAGTAAAACATAATTTTTTAAATATGTTTTTGCCTTCTGTTTTCTTTTCTTTCATTTATTGTTAAAAATTTTTTTTAACAAGTAACAAACCACGAGAAGGCAAAGAAAAAAAAAACTTTAATAATAATAATAATAATAATTGAAATCAATTGTGTCACCACTTAAATTAATAATTTTTCTCAGAGAATATAAATAATGACGATTATTTGTCAATGCCAGTAATGGGGTTATGATAACTAAAGACTTTAGAACATTTATCATTTACGGTAGTTGATTTTATATATTTTCCCCCTACCCTACCCTCCACCAACCCCCAAAAAATCCCTTTTTTAACTTACATATTAGTCCCCCAATAGGTTGAGTTGTGTCTCATACAATTTTCCTTAACTTTTCTTCCAGGCGGACCGGGGGAACTGAAAAAAAAGAAAAAACTTTTTTTATTATTTGACATTCTTCATTAAAAATTGATTCGAAAGTTTTCCTTTTTTTTTTTTATTTTCAATTAATCAAAAGCCATTCAAATTTTTTTTTTTTATATAAAACGAATCTTGAAGGCTTTGTATTAAATTTAAAAAAATATCATGAAACCAAAACGAATCAGTTCGTGATTGTATCACGTTTTCAACGAGAAATTAAAATTTAAAAAAAATTCATTCATTCATTCATTCATTAGAATGGAAAATATATTTAAAAAAAAAGGTAAATTTTTATTCGTCGTAGTGGTGGTGGAGAGGGGAGTACGAGGGGGGTCCGAAAATATTATACACTTCCGCTAAAATATTTCTATCTAAGAAAAATCTTTTCACAACTTTTCTTTTTCCATTTTCCTACATTATCTTTTGTAATTATCTATTTTATACATTGTTCTTTTTTTCTTTTTCTTTTCTAATTATTTTTTCCGACAGAATTTTTCCTTTTTCTTTTTCTTTTATTGCTTTAAAGTCCATTTTTTTTATTAATCTTCATTTGCGACATTAAATTGCAACATTAAATTTGACAAAAAGTCATTAAAATGTAAATTTAGGTAATAATTATATTTTAAAAGTTTTTTTTTTTTTTTATAAACTTTATGAAATAATTTAAAAAAAAAAAAGTTTAATTAATTTAATCGTAATTCCCTACGTAATATATAAATGTTTCTACCATTTTTTTTTTAATAAATAAATAAATAAAATGTTTATGCAGAATTTCTTTTTTTTTTTTTGTAATTTTTTTAAATCTTTCGAGTTAACAAAATGGCGAAAGAGGGGAGACATTTCATTAACAAAAAAAGGTTTAATTAACGAGGAGAATACGAGGTGTGAAGGGGGGGGGCCCTCAAGCGTTTTTCTCATCAAATAATATTACTTATTAATGATTTAAATTATTAATTTATTTCACGTTTATTGTTGTAAAAAAAAAAAATTATTTATAAAAATCATTCGAGTGTAAAATTATCGAACGATTACAAAAAATTTTCCCTGTCATTCAAAAACATAAATTTTACATAAATACGACCTACGTATATTTTTTTTAATATATATAAAAGTATAATAATTACAGTTTACGAGGATTATTTTTTTTTTTTTTTGTATGGAAAATAAAAAAAAAAAGAGACAGATGCTAAAAAATAGAGAGAGATAGAGTATAAGAAATAAGGTTGACATTTTTTTTTTTTAAAACATTATAAAACAAATAAAACAAATAGTTATTTAATTTCACCTATAATAAACTTTCATGTCAGAATATTATTGATGGTATAAGAGAAGACAAAAGATTTGTCTGTGTGTACATATTTTAATATGACAATATCATGAGGGACGCGGTATATAGACTCTTATTCGAAGTCATCCAGCTGTATAATCCCTGGGCCCAAAGGTAGTTGGGGATTTTTTTTTTTTTTCGTTTCAGGATTACATTTTTTTTTTTATTAATGCTCCTGTAGTTTTGTCGACACCCGCAGAGCCCCTCGCAAGCTGTTATATTTCGCCATTTTTAACATTCTATTTCATAATCTCTTCCCCCCCATCTCTCTATCTCTCTCGTTTTTTTTAAACCTTTTCGTAAGTGAACAACAAGACACAAGAAAATAAAAAAATCCACAAAGTCTTATGTGTTCGTGTGCGCAATTTTATCATATCGAAAAATATCCCACGATTGTTCGATACTTTTTTATATTCATTAATTTATATAATTATTTTATTTTAAACAATAATAATAATAATGATAATAATGACGAAACGTGGTAACTACAATCAATTTTTTTATTTAAGGTAAACGAACTCATCGTCATCATACATATACTATTTTTTTACTCTCTCTCTCTCTCTTTTCGAGTCGTAAATAATTTTTTTTAACATGGTTTTTTCATTAATCAGTAATAAATAATAATGATAATAATAATATTTAACGTTTAAATCAAATCGGGAGAGAAAGAAAAAATAAAATCAAACAGACAAAACCATAGAATAATTTTTTTTTTAAAAACAGACATTATTATGACATTAGAATAATAATAATAATAATCATTATTATTATTATTATTTAAACAATTAATAACGCAACGCCGCGATTTGAATATAAGCCAGAAAGTATAAATCTATTGTTTTCACGACTAAAAATAATTATTTTTTTTTTTTTTAATCAAACAAAATAAACATTAAATTATGTGAAAAAATAAAAATGGCCGTTTCCAGATAAATAATTTTTTTTTATTTTTAACGTTTGTCTATTATTATTATTATTATTTATTTGTTCATTAAATTAAGCGTCATGTGTACGGTTAATAAATAATTTTTTTTTTTTTTTTGTTTTAAAAGTGAATAAAATAATAATAATAATAATTTGATGCGAGCGTGTGTGTGTATGTTTTGGTTTCTGCAAATTGTTTTCGTTTTTACGACTTATGATTTTTTTTTTTTAGTGGGAAAAGGTTTTCGGTTGTTGGTTGTTGGTTGTTGTCGTTGTTTTCTTTTGATTCCATTGTAAAAATTTTTTTTTTTTATTATTTCGTTATATTGTGAATAGAGGATACTCGAACTAGTTTTTCGAGTGGAATAATATGAAATGGATACCGATGGAAAAAAAAAAGAAAGAATTGAAAAGAGGTTGACAAATAAAATAAAAAATCAACCCCTTGAAACAACTT
This sequence comes from Pediculus humanus corporis, assembly GCF_000006295.1. Lineage (NCBI taxonomy): Eukaryota > Metazoa > Arthropoda > Insecta > Psocodea > Pediculidae > Pediculus > Pediculus humanus. The sequence continues at coordinate 357,279 of NW_002987817.1, forward strand.
TTTGGTCCTGCCTATCGTTTCATTTCATTTTAATTCACGTATTAAAAAAAAAATGTCATCAACACAATATATTTACATGTTGTTCTTTTTATGTTGTTACATTTATAGTATTAATTTTTTTTTTCTTTTCAAAATGGCGTCTCTCTCTCTCTCTCTTTTTCCCTACTACGACGACAATTGTTTAAAATTTTTTTTTTTTGTTACCCCGTTTTATTTTTAATGGATGAATAATAAAAATAATTTTTTTCCATTTCGAATAAATAAAAACGATTTAATAAGTTTATAAATTCGATAAAACAAACAAAATGGTGAAAATCTTTAAAAAAAAAAAAAAAAAGAAAAATATTTTAAAAAGAAAATAAAACAGGAAAATTTTATTTTGCCTGCGGTAAATATGAAATTCAAAAAGAAAAAAAAAAACTGACACAAATTTTTTCT
>NW_002987817.1:357838-392809 GCF_000006295.1 Pediculus humanus corporis
AATATTTAATAGTTTGAGGAAAAAATATTAGGAAGAAAAGTTAAGTTAAAAAATTATTATTATTATTATTATTATTGATTTTTCAATATGAAAAAAAATAAAAAAATAGAAAATGATAATAATAAATCACATATTTGAACTACTCCCGGATCGATGGGAAAACATCGTATTGATGCGGGCGGCTCTCCTCCATTCCTTGATTTTGATAAACTTTTTTCTCTCTCTCTCTCTCTTCTTCTCTCTCTTATTTTTTGACTTTGACTATCTTTCTTCATATCTTTTATATCTCTCACGTTGAAGATAAATATTATATTGAACAACGTATACCACACTATGGTATGAGGATTGAATTTCTAAAAACGATTGAAAAACCTCTTTCATTCACTTTACGTATAAAATATTTATATATACACACACATCTATATATTTTTCTCTCTCTCTCTCTCTCTCTCTCATACTCTCTCTCTTTTTCTTTCGCTCGCTATTTTGTACGATCGTACGTAATTTTTTTTTTTTTTTCATCCTCATTTTAAATTAATTATCATTATTATTTTATGTTATGTACGGTGTGTTTCTCCATTTTATTTAATAAATTATTTATTAATCGTTTATTAAATAATAATCATTTTTTTAAAAGTATTTTATCATCATTATTACCATTACTCTTTTTTTTTCATTGGGAACAGGGGGGGTGGAATATGGGGGGGAGGGGGGGGAAAGGAAAAATCAATCTGGCAAAAAGTAACAAGAATGATTTTAATATATTCTCGAAGGTTCTTTTCTTTTTTTTTTTTTTTTTATCTGATATAATGACACAATAAGAGAGGTTATTTATTATGAAATCCTCCCTTATGAAGTTTATATGAAGGGGTTGATCATAATTTTCCACGCCATTACCTTTTTTATTCTCTTGATAATAACCAAGGAAAACAAACAATTTTTTTTTCGAGAAAATGATTGAAGCATATTTTTTTTTTTGTAAGAGATCCGGATGAATTTATTTATTTATTTTTATTACGTAAATCATAAATAAAAAACAAGTCGCCATTTTGTTTTTTTTTGCGAGATATCATTTATATTTTAATTATAAAACATCATCATCATCAATTAAATAATAGATGAAAAGAATATTAAATTATTAATAATTTTATTAGCATCGTCCTCGTCGTCGTCGTCGTCGTCTGATGCGGTTTATAGCAACAATAATAATAATAATAATAATGATAATGATAACTTTAATAAAAACATTAGCAATCAACTCTTTTTTTTTTACAACGGGGGGATATATAAACGTCTAACGTTTATAACGAAAGAATTTAAAGTAAAAAAAAAAAAAAAATCATAAAAGAAAAGAAAAAAAAAGTTATTAATGTCCATAAAAAAGTGTAAAGAAATTTTTCTTTTTTTTTAAAAAGAAGGATTTCATTGGTTAGAATCAAAGATAAAAATCTTAATCGTACATCTATCTCTTTCTAACATACACACACATATATATAAATCAAATTCAATTTAATTGAAATACACTTGAAATTATTCAGGTACGGTAAAAGAAGAAAAGTCTTAAAAATTTATTTTAATTGTTGTTTTATTCTCATCACAAAAAAAAAAAAAAAAAAAAAAAAAAAACTAAAGGGAATAAAAAAGAGAGAGAGAGAGAAATTTAGTTAATTTAGTAAAAATAATAATAATAATAATATTTTGGTAGTATATAAAGGCGTGTTTTTATTTATTATTGCGGCAGGACTCGTAAATGTTTGCATGACAAAACAATAACGGAAATGCATTTTTCAAACAATAAAACACTCCTTCCATCATCATCATCATCATCATCATCTTACAAGTTTTTTTTTTTTTTTTTTGCCACGCCCAAACCTGTATAATACAAGTAAAGTTTTTTAAATAAATTATTATTATTATTATGAATATATATCATGGCGAGTTAAAAATACTAGACAATGCTTCAGTTTTTCTTTTTTTTTTTTTAATTATATTAAAAATCATTATTATTATTTACAATAATTGCGTGTGCGTATAAATATATGTATAAATTTTTTTTGGTTCGAGTTAATCAATATTTAAGATTTATAATAATAATAATAATAAAAGAAAAATTTATTGGTTTATATTTAAGAGCAGATACACGATATATAAATTATTAGTTCGAAAAAAAAAGAAGTAAGCAATGCGAATGATGAAAATATTTAAATTCCAAATGTGGTAATCGGTGCCTAAAAAAAAAAAAAAAAAACTTGCATTAATAAATCAACAACAACCTACAAACACTTATATATAATAACAATCTATCTATCTATCTCTCTCTCTCTCTATCCCATGTCTTAATATTATTCCATTGATTAACAACCAATAAAACATAAGGCCGTTCCCTAAATAATATATATAAAACTAATAATAACCGAGCAATTACAACCAACAACCAACAACAACATTTTAAAGGTTATTTTTTTTTTTATTTTATTTTTTATTAATAAAATATTTCAATTATTTTATAATAATAATAATAAAAATATAAAAAAAAAAATTAATTAAAATTGATTAATGACGGCAAACGAACGAGATGGCGAGCAAAAAAAAGGAAAAAAGGAAAAAAAAAACTAAGTAAACGACCCTGGAAAATATACTATTAAATTATTATTATCATTATTATTATTATTATTATTATTAGTCCATTAACGGCCATTTTTTTCCCGCATAAAAAAAAAAAAAACAAAAAAAAAAATTAAACACAATTGAACGGAAATTTAAATATAAATAATAATAATTAAAATTGAAATACATTTTTTTTATATATTTATATGTATGATGATGATGATGATGATAATGATGATAGGGGAGGGGGAAGAAATGTGTTTTGTGTGTGTGTATAAAAAAAAAAATAAATGGGAAGATTGATTCCGAACGGCTTGTAACCAAATATAATATAAACAGTACAAGGAGAAGAAGAAGAAGAAAACTTGTTTTTTTTTTTTTTTTTTTTTCAGGTACATTTTATGATGGCGAACCCCTAATTCTAGTTGTAATAAAAATGAAAGGAATAAATTTCAATATTTTTATTGCTTAAATTATTTTGTGTTTGTTGACAACTTTCGGTACCTATTATAAATCTATATATAAGAGTGAGAAAAAAAAATTTTCCCTTTTCTTTTTTTTTTTTTTTAGTACAATTAACAAAATTTTCAGGTATAAAAACTTTTTCTATTTTTTAATAGTGCCGTCCGTCGCCTTTCAATTTTAATAATAAAAATAAATTTTTTTTTTATTGAGGTAAAATAGAAAATTATTTAATTTTTTATTAACAACCAAAAAGAAAAAAAGAAACAAAATTTTTCGGTTTTTCATTGTAACTTTTTATTATTATTATTATTATTATTATTATTATTATTATAAAAACCAACGTTTTCCATCTTGTAATTTAAATATTTTATTTAAAAAAAAAAAAAAAATTAAAACTTGCATGCAAACTTTAAATTTAAAATGAAATGAATATTTTATAACTTTTCTTCTTTTTCTTCTTTTTTTTCCGCCCTTTTAACCTTCCGCCCCCTCCCCCATCCACCCTCCACTCGTGAAAACTTTTTTTTTTTTGCTAATAATTTTTTTGATGCGTTAAAAAAAAAAAAAAAAATTGTTTTGTTTGTTGTTGTTTTTGTTTGTGCTGTCAGTTTTTCACATTTAAATTTACAACAACCAACCATATTTTGACAAATAATGAATTATTACAATAGCATAACGAATGAAATGAGTAAAAACTATTATTATTATTATTATTTTAAAATGATTTATGTCAAATTTCGTGAAATTTTGTTTTTTTTTTTCGACTTTTCGAAGTATACACTAGGAGGGGGGAGGGGGGAGGGGGGAAGGAGGAGGAGAAAGTTCTCGAAAAAAAATAATAAAATTTGTAACAACGACCAAAACGACAAAATCAAATAATAATGATGATGTTCTTGTTGTTATGTAACGAACGTATTTGATTACATGTCGATCGATTATTTTATTTTTAAATAAAAATAATAATAATAATAATTCTAAACGTTGTACGACATTTTTTTTTTAATTGTTAAATATAGCGAACGTTCGCGAACGTTATTAAAATTAAAAAGTGTATTTTATTTGTTTAATCGTTCGAGAAAATAAAATTAAATTAAAATCGGGAGTAAAAAAAAAAAAAAACAGCAGAATCAGCATGAGAAAGAGGAGGAGCAACAGCAGACGACGACGATTAAAATTAATCAAAAGAGAGAGAGAGAGAAAAATATAATATTTATTTGTATTAAAAATTTTATGTTAAATGAAAAAAAAAAGAAATTTTTATAATAAAAACATTACAAAAGAAACGTAAAAGCAATTTTCCTATTTTATCACATAAGGGTTGATTTTTAAAGATTTTCAAAAAGTTTTTTTTGTTCGTAAAGCAAATCATCCCCTCCCTCTTTTTTTTTGTATTTATATAAAAAGAAGGTTGTTCCATTTCATTACGGATTTTTACATCCGTAAACTACTATGGAAAAAGAAAAAATTGAAATATATGAGCACGCCGACGGTCCTCGAGGACCAGATGGACATTATATTACGGTCAATGGGGAGGTTGGGTGTGCTTGTGTCCTGTGTGTGCGCGTGTGCGCGTGCTTGACGCGTGTGTTTTTGTATAAAAATCACAATTGTATAATGATAATAATAATAATACAAAAGTTCTTGTGAAGCTTAAAGTCGTTTAATATTATTGTTCGTTTTTATAAATTGTTGTCGAAATCATTCTTTGTTATTATTATTATTATTATTGATCACGTGTTTTATTTTACATTTTAATATATATTTTTCAAAAATGAAAATAATTTAATTTAATGTATAATAATAATAATAAAAACAATTAGGTCGTATTTAGATCGTTAAAACAAAAAGTAAAAAGGTCATAACCCTAGACTAATATCAATTTACGACATTCTGATAGCTAAGGTAGGTAGGTAGGTGAGTGGGTGGGTAGGTTGATGGTTTATTATTTTATAAAAAAAATCTCAAGAGACTAAAAAATAAATAAATAAATGTTTTTCTCATACGTATGATGATATATCCTTTAAAAAAAAATAGAAAAAGAGGGAAATATAGGAGGATAACCATATTTAATAGAAAAGAAAAGTTAAAATGTGTTTCCGTCAAAGATTGTAAGTAATAATTCACCCTCAGACATTTTCCACTCCTGCTGCTGCTGTTGTTGTTGTTTTTGTTGGCCTTTGCCCTCGTAAACACACACACACAACCATAGAATAAAAAATTATGTCATTATTATTATTATTATTAATATTTATGTTTTGTTTTTTTTTTAATTTTTATTTACGTAAAAGAAAAAAAAATCAATTACGATAATTGAAAAACAAAAAAATAATGAACGACAACAACATCATTTATCGTTTTTTTCTCTAAACGAGGATGAATGAAGAAAACCGAATCGGGGGGCAAGGAGGGGAGGGGGAAAGGGGGATAAAATGCTGTCGGCGAATAATCGAACGACATAAATAAACGTTATTAAAAATTTTCAGGTATAAAACACGATAGGAAAAATAAATTCCCCGGTTTTTGTGTGTGAAATGACCCTTCGGTTGTTGTAATTGGTTTTGTCATTTTCGGTGGGTCATTAATACAAAAAAAAAATTAAATATTTAAAAAAGGAAAGAAAAAAAAATTAAATTTTAGTAGGAAAAAGCGATTTATTTCTACAATGACCGATGACCGTTACGGATGGAATAGGCGGGAATGGATACAATTGTCATAGAATACAAAGAAAGAGCATGTGTGTGTGTGTGTGTGTGGACGGCGTGGGTGGACACTACTCAAGAAAATAGCAGCTGTCCCTTTAATTATTATTATTTTGTACAGAAATTGTCAAAACCTTTATTTCTATGACCCTTCGGTTAAATAAGGTAATTTTATTATAATTGTGACTCATATTCGTCAACCACCAAATTTTCATCTTAAATAAATTTTCCTTTCGAGCATACATATATACGTTACGTAGTAGTAATAATAAAAAAAGAAAACGAGTGAGAGAGAGAGAGAAAATTTATTATCCTTTTCCCGACCACAATTGCACAACTACTACTTCATTTTTCCTTTAAACTTTAAAAAAAAAAAAAAAAAAAAAAATTATTGAAGTTTTTTTTTTTTTTAAATCGAGAAAAAAATTTTAACCGTAAGGTAAATACAAAGTAAAAAAAATTTTCATTGATAAAAGTCAACCGAGATTTATGTGACTTAAGGTATATTCGGTGATATCAGTACCTGTTTATCTCTTGAAAGAAAAAGTTGATGCTGTCATCATAGAATAGCCGCACTTTCGTTAATTGGAGCTTCCTCTGTCAGTAATTTACCATTTCTGGAAACTTTTTTTTTTTTTTATGGAGTTTATTTATTTATTTATTTATTTTTTCTTCTTCTTCTTCTTCTCCGCAAGGCGAGCCTAATTAGTTTTTCTTTTAAAATTAAACATGAATGAAATTTTATTTTTAGGCTTTCTTTTAAAAATGTTATTGATAATTAATTTATTATTATTATTTGTAATTTTTTTATTTTTACGACAGGAACAAAAGTATTCGTATCGTAAATTATTTTCAATTTTTTTTTTTGTAAATGTTGTCAAATACTATTATAATAAAATAATATATATATAATATTTTATTGCTTACATATTCTCTAAGGAAGATAATAAAAAAAAAAAAAAAACGTTGAGGGGAAACAAAAAGAAAAAAAATCAAACAAAATGACAGATATTGCTGCGGATGAAAATAAAAAATCGCAAATATGATGACACATGTGTGACAAAACTTCCGGAATGTCGGAATCCACCGAGGGAAACCTTCCATAAGAGGGTCAAGTTAACGCGTGCCTACCCATCTGTCTGACAGACGTCAACCCGAGCCAGATGACTGCTCGTAAAAATAGTTGGTGGAGGCGGTAGTGGGAGCGGTGACGATGTCGGGAAGAAAAGGGAATAATAATAATAATAATAATATTAGACACACGTCGCAAAAAAATTAATAATTATTTGTGTTTATTTACTGTGCATTCATTCACGCATCCACGAAAACAATAATTAACTCCTCCTGTTTATAACCTCATTATCGGTTTCTAAAAAAAGAAAAACAATTTTCCTTTCCTTTTCTTTCCTTTCTTTTCCTTTCCTTTCCTTTCTTTTCCTTTTTCCATGTGATAACGTTATCACTTATTAAAAAAATTTTAAAACTTTTTAAAATTTAAATTATTATTTATTTTAAAAATAATAAGACGTGACAATGATATTTTTGAGTTTACGAAGGGAAGGAAGAGAAGGGGAGGGAGCGGGGGAAAGAGAGGAAGGGGGAAAAGTAAAATTTATTTTTTTGAAATCATTAAATTACCTATTTTTGTGTGTTTTGTTTTGTTAGTAAACCAGACCCGAACTAGGTTTGGTCTAGTCGGTTTTGTCTTGTCATTGCCATTAGTTTTAATAAATGTAGTTGTCAGAACATTTTTGAGTTTTTTTTTTTTTTAAATATTTCCAGTTTTTAAATTTATTAGGAGTAAATAAAACAGACGACAAATAACAAAAGATAACAAAAAAAAAAAAAAGTAAATTATAATTACCATTTTCCTTCGGTGGATTTTTTTTTTTTTTTTTGTTAATTCGATAAATCGAAAATTGTCATCCGCTTTGTATATATACCTGATTTTTTTTTCGGAAGGGAGGGAGGGGGGAAAGGTTGGGTTCGTCAAAGGTAATTCATTTATATATATATATTGTGGTTTCTTTTTATTTATTTATTTGAGTTTCTCATCATAATTGTGGATCAGAATAAAAAAAAACACGACGCGTATTCGAGTTTAATTCAATAACACGTAAAATTCATTGAATTGAACTCTAAATAATTGCATATAAAAACATTTTCTTCAAATATTTTCTCTTTTATGTCGAGAACTTTTTTTTTTTTTTTTTTCTATAAGTTTAATATTTCTGTAAGTAATACTTATTTTTTTTTACCCTATGAAATTCGAGATATCGTCGTGTTGTTTGTTTATTGGGGATTTTTTTTTTTTTTTTTTTTAAAAAGTATTGTCGTCCGTTTGTTGTTATTCACAATGGATATAAGTGGTTTCACTATATGTTCTTTGTGTATTAAAACAAATTGATTTCAATGATGATGACAATTTTTAATATTATTATTATTATTATTATTCATTCAGGTATTTTCATGTATATGTGTACGATTTTAAAAGAAATCAAAGGTAAAAGAGAAAGAGAGGATATAAAAGGGAATAATGAAATTGCATTTGTTAAAATTTTTATTGTTTTTTTTTTTTTTTTTTTTTTTTTTTGTTTTTTACCCCATTTTATTTTTAATTTTTTTTTTTTGTGATGGTTATCACATGTTAAAAAGTGTTGTAAAACGTTAACAGTTTTTTAGACTTTAGAAATAAACAAAAATCATCATTCATCACGAAATGCGAGGGCCGCACCTTTCCTTTGATTCAATTACATCAGATAATAATGACGCGGGTAATAAAAACATATTGAGCGTGTAAAATGTTTTCTTTTTTTTAAATTTAAATTTAAATATTGAAAAAAAAAAATTATATTAAATGATGATAGGATTCTACACACGTATATTAATATCCAACATGTCCGTCTATTTTTTTTTTTTAATTATTTTGAATAAGGCGAGAAATTTTTAAATTTTTGTGGGTTTCTCTGTTTCCGGCCAAATATATATATATATAATACAAGACTACAAGTATCATTTACAAGTTTGGTAAAGAAATTAGCATTGTCTATAATAAGGTTTCTTATTTTAATGGAGTGAGAGAAATTAACCACAAACGGGGAGACGCACACGCACACACACACACACGAATATGTCATTATTATTATTATTTTAAAGGGAAATGACTGAATCCTTGTAATTTTATTTTTATTATTGATTTTTTTTTTTTTTTACTTAAAACAATATGTACAGTTTTGTTCTGGATATAATCATTGTAATATGTGAATGGGGCGTGTGTGTGGAGGGGGGGTGAATGGGGGTAGCTAAACATTAGATTTATATTATGAATGTCATGAGCGAGAGTAGGTCACCGTAGTTTTTTTTTTTTTTAACTTTTTGTTTACGGTATATTTTATTATAATAATAATAAATACGTACGAATACTTTTTTGTTTGTTTGTTTGTTTAAAAAATATAATAAATAAAAGTTATAATAAATATTTCAACGTGAAAAGATTTATAAGAAGTAAAAAAAACGATGACATTTTTTTAAGTAAAGGCACACAGGGGGAGTCCAAAATGACGTGTGTGTGTGGTCAATAACAACTTTTTCCTTTTTTTCAATAGATTTTTTACACATAGAGTGTTTTAGAATTAGCGCGTATTTTCAAAAAAAAAATATATATATATATATCAAACTGACCAGTGAAATTATTATTATTTTTATTATTATTATTATTTGTTTTTCTTTCCACATGAAGAAAACAAAGAAAGAAAGAAAGAAAAAAAGAAAAGCAATACAATATTTTTACTACTCAACCAGGGTTGAATTCTATAAATACATAAGAAAAAAAAAAAAAAAGTTTTTCTCGGTAAAAGCAGTAAAGTTGAATTATGTTTTCTGGGTTAGTTTTGTAAGCTTCCCTAGGGAACTTCTTTCCTTCTCATACACTACTATCATTTCTATATATATATATATATATTTATTATTATATCATTCTTTCCATTAGAAAACTTAAATAATTTTTCTTATTTTAAATGAATCTATACGACTTTATAAAAAAAAAAAAAAAATTCATTTTTTTTTATTAAAAAAAAAAAAATGTTGTTCACTTTATGTTTTTGTTTTTAAAAACTTAAAATGGCGTCATTTAAAGTTTTCACAACTGAATAAAAAAAAAAAAAACTTTTTCTTTTAAATTAAGTAATATAGAAATAGAAAAATTTATGAATGGGAGAGAGGGAGAGAGAAAAAAATAAATAATTAAACACGATTGTATGTAATGATGTTTATAAATTGATTTTTGAGAAAATGAAAGAAAAACACGCGCATACATACTAGAAAAGATGAATTAAATCTGTATGGGTTGTATCAAAATTGATATAAATATAACGAAAGATGAACTCTTTTTTTTTTTTTTCTACCCCCTCAATGAACAACAACAACAACAACACGAACGCCATATGCATTCCTTCTAACGAACATTTATTTCCAGAATTTGGGAAACCCAAGCCAAACACTCATTTAACATAAATTTGACGTTTTTTTTTTTTTTTTTTTTTTTTTATCATCACCTCCTACATCTCATGCTAACCGTAAGCGAAACTATAAAGATTTACTCAACTTCCTGTGTCAAATTCATTTCGTACCCTTTTAAACACAAACGTTTTTATGTCTTTTTTTTTTTACTTAATATTCATTTTTTTTTTTTGTCTTAAAAAGATTATTTAACATATGCTATTTTTCATTATTATTATTATTATTATTATTATTATTATTATTATTTTCCGTTATTCGTCTAAAAAAAAAATAATTTTTTAGGGAGCCAAAGGGGTTTTTAAAAAAAATATTTTTAGCGTTAGAAAAAAACCACGTGTTTCACTATTTTTTTTTTCATACCTGGTTATTATTATTATTATTTTGTTGAATAATATATAAAATTGCAAATTTAATGTTTTTTGTTGTAAATAAAATATCATCATTATGTATGAAAATTATGAGAAATCATTTTCATAAATTAATGATAAAAAAAAAAATTATTTAAGTAGCAATATTTAAATACATAATTTAAAAAAAGAAAAAAAAAAACATTTATATATGGATATTAATAAAAGGAGAAGAAGAAGAAAAAGAAGGGATGAGAGAAACATAGAAAGAGATGAGAGAGAGAGAAAAAAAAAGAGAGAAAAAAAGGAGGTGAAATCAAATAAGTCTCCGCCTCTTGTCATAACAAGTTATGAATTGTATGGTCGTAAACCTCCTTCAGACATGCGTTCTTCCCTCCAATTGCATTACCTGTAACCACTCATAAATAATAATAATTTATTATTATTATTATTATCGTAATATTTTCTTCGCATAATAATACAAAAAAAAAAAAATTTTAAATTAAATCGAAATATACCCGATACCTGAAAACAACTTTAATTTTTGTAAAAACAACTAAATCAACCCAAAATAAAGAACTTATAAAAATATCTATTAATAATTAATTAAGTACGTAATTTATGTAAATAAGTAAAAAAAATAACGGTTATTATTATTATTATTTTTATATGAAATAAATGTAAATTTATTAATTTTTTTTTTTTTTTTGATTTTAAATTTTCTGATTTGAAAATTGTTGTTGTTGTTGTTGTTGTTATAAATGGTTGTTTATATAAGTTTACAAGTTTTTATTTAAAACAATGGCGTGTGCATTTTTTTTTTTTTATGAATTTTTTTTGCCACATTAAGAAAATATTTACAAGGTTTTAATTATTGAGCAGGATGTGATAGTCCGTTTGGCAAACATGCCAAAGGAAAATTTTGAAATTTTGCCAATGGTATTCTTAAAAAAAAAAAAAAAAAAAAAAAGGTTAACTATTAAACGACTAAGTTGACACTGCCACACGATTTTTTTTTTTTTTCTATCACCTGTTTTAAATAAATCATGGAATTTAATTTTTTAACAACACATTATTTTTTTTTTTTTACGTAGACTTAAAATTATTAATCATAAATTTAGAAAAAAAACTATCGATCAGTTTTCATAAAAAAAATATTTAAATATTAATAATAATAATAAATAGTTTTTTATGCGACCCGATGGATTCTTACACATTTATATATTATACGTTACTGACGTTTTTATATATATATCGAATATCATCAAAAAAAATTTTTTCTTGTTTATTACCGTACGCGTTCATTAATGTTTTACAGTAATGATTTTATTATTATTATTATTTTTTTTAGGTATTGTTAATAATTCACCGCCGTCAGAGGACGAGACATTTCCTCAGGTATGCTGCCACTGCCGGGTAGAGATCTCATCTTTAATGAAATTAATGGAACATCAAAAAGACTGCAATTCGAAATTCAGATTTTGTAACGGAGATCAGTTTGAGAATGAAGACGTTGCAGAAGAAGAAAATGAAGAAGAAGAGTTTTGTAAAGAAGGTGAAAAAAGACAAGAAGTTGTTAGGAGGCAAAGACAGGATGCTGAAAATAATAATAGTGTTGAGGGTGAAGAAGGTGAAAAAGAAAATGACTTGTCGCTCGGTTTTCCTTTTTCTGTCGGTGGAGTTCCTGGTCATGTCACATTAGAAGCATTGCAAAATACCAAAGTGGCAGTAGCACAATTTGCGGCCACCGCTTTGGCTACAAATGGAGACAATCCTGCCGCTTTGCAAGAATTAGCAGTTTTGCAGTCTACTTTATTTACGTTGCAACAACAACAAATGATGCAATTAAGTCTAATTCAACAGCTTCAAAATCATTTGACCGTTCACCCAAAAGAAGAGGACACGACTTCGTCATCTTCTTCATCTAACCTTCCAATTAATTCTGGTATTCCGATTCCTGCAGCGCCTCCTGCTCAGCAAACTTCCTCGAAACCTATTCGAATTCCCTCACCGGTAAAAACCGAACCGGAACCGACATCACCCCCAACTGTACAATGCGTACCTGCTAGCCATAAGCAATCATCATCCTTTGAGCATCAGCCGCTCACCATTCCTAAACCTCCGGTGCCACTAGGATCTCCAATACAATCAGCTCCTCCGACTTCTAATCACACGGCCATGGCATCGATATCATCTAGTTTAGCATCATCTATAATAACAAACAATGACCCCCCACCTTCATTGAATGAACCAAACACATTAGAAATGCTACAAAAGCGAGCTCAAGAAGTTCTAGATAACGCCAGTCAGGGACTTCTTGCTAATAATTTAGCAGACGAATTGGCTTTCCGAAAAAATGGCAAAAATTCTTTGTCTCCGTTGTCGGGAGGGCGCAATGAGCCTTTTTTCAAACATCGTTGTCGATATTGCGGAAAAGTCTTCGGAAGCGATTCTGCTTTGCAAATTCACATTCGATCTCACACGGGTGAGCGTCCCTTCAAGTGCAACGTATGCGGAAGTCGATTCACGACCAAAGGAAATCTGAAAGTGCATTTTCAGAGGCACACATCTAAATTTCCCCATGTTAAAATGAATCCTAATCCCGTGCCCGAACACTTAGATAAATATCATCCGCCTCTTTTGGCCCAAATGAGCAATCAAAGTTTACCCTCAGGAATTCCCCCTCCTCAAACTCAGCCTCCTCATCCTCATCGCCCTTCGCCACACTATCCTTACACCGACAGCCCGACGTTTTCTTCGTCGGGATTAACTTTATTTAGGCCTCCGTTACCCCACGAACTCATATCCAGGCCGTCGCCGGTATTAGCACCCATTAGATCTCACGAGTCGAACGTATTAAAACCTATCATTTCCCTACCAATGTTTCCTCCGAGAGAAGAGCAAGATACGCCGGAAAATTTATCAAAGCCTTTAAATCGCTCCATGTCTTCTGACGAGCAAAATTTTCACGAACGACACAAAAACAGGTCTAGAAGTAATTCTCCGGTAGTTATAAAACAAGAATACAACGATGTAGAAAGTGAAAAAGTGTCTGTACTTTATCCAAACGACCTGGAAAGAGCAAAGACACCCGTTGAAGATGATAGTTCCGTAAACTCAATGAGTAACACGAGGAACTCTTTCATTGGTAATAAAATAGAAAATTTACAAAAAAATTTTACGCCTGGTGACGAGGAAATTATGACAAATTTAAACAAAGAAACCCCTAACAAAAGACTGATTACGAGTCAAGAAGTGCAATCTGATAGGGTGAAATGTGAATCAGAAAAAAACACTTTTTTACAGAACCTTCATTTTGATGAATGCAGCATGGATAGCAAGTACAGTGATGAGGACATTTTGGAAGAAAATTTCGAAGAGAGAAGTATTTTGGACGCGGAAAAGTCAGATGATCGTCCGGAAAATTTATCGAGTAAAAGTCCAGGAATGAATCAATTATCGGATATTACTAGTCAAAAAACTGCAGTCAAAACAGTACAGTTTCCTGGCTCGATTTCCCCACATAGTAGTAATTCTTCCGGTAGTAATAATTTTAGTGTTCACATTGGTACCGGTTCGAATTCTCTTGAAATAGATCCTTCCAAAGACCCAGCGATATACAATTCATTACTTCCCAGACCCGGAAGCAACGATAACTCTTGGGAAAGTTTAATTGAAGTGACAAAGACCTCAGAAACTTATAAACTCCAACAATTAGTTGATAACATTGAGCATAAGTTAACAGATCCCAATCAGTGCGTCATTTGTCATAGAGTCTTGTCGTGCAAAAGCGCTCTGCAAATGCATTACAGAACTCATACGGGAGAAAGACCGTTTCGGTGTAAAATTTGCGGAAGAGCATTTACAACCAAAGGAAATCTAAAGACACACATGGGTGTTCACAGACTCAAACCACCAATCAGAATGTTACATCAATGCCCAGTCTGTCACAAAAAATTCACAAATGCTCTAGTCCTTCAACAGCATATCAGGCTTCACACCGGAGAACCCACTGATTTGACTCCGGAGCAAATTCACGCAGCTGAAATTAAAGATTTTTCCAGTTCCGGAGCTTTTACTCATCCCAGTTTTCTTCCTCACGGATTTTCCATGTCTAGTCTGCAACCATCGGGTCTTCCTCTCGGAGTGAGGTCAGACTTTGATAGAGATTCGGAGACAAAAGACGACCATCAGGACGATGATATCTTCGACGAAGACGACGATGATTTTTCTAGCAGTAGCGAATCGACGCCCATTCCATTCCCACCGTTTTCATCTTCCATCACGAGTATTGAAAATCAAGTTGCGAGCATAAACATCCCTACTCAGCTCAATCGTTCGGCAGAAGATTTATCCGTTAATAAACCGTCTAGTTCTCCAACGTTTCAAATAAACGGTATGAAATCACCCGGATCTCAAGAAGGAGCGAGAAGTCCCAGTTACTCGGACTACAGAGGAACACCTTCGCCACCCCCTAAACCTCAAACTCCCTTAAATATTCCACGACCGTCATCATCTCGCACTCTCAGCAGTCCAACCAATAGCGAATCTAATTCGTTAGGAGCATTGGATCTAACTCCGAGATCGGCGACGACATTAAGATCGAGTCCCGTACCTCCTCAAACGGGAATTTTTTCCAATTTGGGACTCATACCGGGAGGAGGACCTTCGCCGCTCATGACTTCTGCTCTTTCATCGTTAACCTCTTCTGTACTAACATCGACAGCATTCAGTCCTTTGGGAATGGCCGTCGGACCAGCAGGTAGTGACATTAATTTCACCATCGAAATATAATTTAAATCGTTTTTAAAAAAACATCACATTACATAATATCACAAAATTAAATTATTAAAAAATTTCAATACGCGTGTCACGTGACTTTAGAATCACATTTAAATATTATTTCGTTCCTTAAATCGAATGCTAAACAATAATGATAATCTTATTTATTCATTACTGATTCGCGTGTAAAAAAAAAAAAAATTAACATTTTTTTTTTTTTAAAAAAAAAAAAAAAAAAAAAAAAAAAACAAATTCGGATAATTTATTTAAATATCCATTTTTTCCTAGGCGTAAAATTTAAATTTAAATTTAAATTTAAATTAATATTTAAAAAAAAAAAAAAAAATGTTTTTTTATTTTTTATTTTCAGTTCGAGGAAATACAACGTGCAACATTTGCTTTAAGACTTTTGCATGTAATTCAGCTCTTGAAATACATTATAGGAGTCACACCAAGGAGAGGCCTTTTAAGTGCACCATTTGCGACAGAGGATTTTCAACAAAGGTAATAAAAAAACTTATTTTTTTAAACAAAAAAAAATTAAATTAATTAAAGTAAATATTAAAGTAATGCTTTTATCAATAACACATGAGTTAAAAAATTTGTTTTAATAGCAAAAAAATTATTATTATTAATATTAATTTTGTCGGGCATGTGGCGGAAAATTCCCAAACCAAATAATTAAAATGATTTTCTTTTGTTTTAAACTAATTATAGTCATTTTTTTGGGATAATATGTACATAATTGTTTTTGAAAACGTTAAGTATTGATTTTCAATAATGGTAATACGATTAGAAAATGTCCCAAATTCTTTATTATATTAAAAATAAATAAATAAATAAATGAATTTAATAAATAATAGAGAAGCCAAAAAAAAAAAAAAATATTTTAAGCCAAAATTTAATAAAGCTCAAGTGAAAATAAAAATTAAAAAATCAAAATCGAACCGTAACCGCCTCTCATCCTTATTGTAAAATACAATAAGTTTATTTATTTATTTATTTAAACAATAAAAAAAAAGACCCCATGAATAAATAATAAATCAAATTACGAGAATCGTTCATACGTAAATAAAATAATTTTTTTTTCTCTTTTTCTCTCTCTCTCTTTCTCTCTGTTATTCTCTCATTTCATTTTTTATTATTATTTATTTTAAATAAATTCCCGTAATAATAATAATAATAATAATAATAATAATAATAATATAAATGAAAACAATGAAAAAAATAAAAAATTTATGGATGAAAGACGAAAATTAATTTTTTTGTTTTGTTTTTTTCGTACGACCCAATAAAAAAAAAATTTTTGTGTTTGTAATTTTCACGTTCTACAAATAAAAAATGTAATCAGTCTTATGTTTTAATAATAATAATAATAATAATAATAATAATAATAATAATAATAATTAATAAAACACCTGTCTGTTGTTTTTATTTATTTTATTTAAAAATTAAATGGCCAACCAAACGTAAAAAGAGAATTTAATATTAAAAACATAAAATGAATTTTTTATTTTATTTTTAAAACGTTATTACTTTTATTATTATTATTATCATTATTATTATTGTCAGTGCAAATAATAGTATTACAGAGTTAATTAAAAAAAAAAATTTTTTAATACGAAGTAACAACAACAACAACCTTAAACGAAAAATTTATTAGACTAAAAATAATTTTATTATTATTATTATTACTATTATTAAAACAATACATTTATCTAGAAGAAGCCATCTTTTTATTTATTTTTTTTAAATATTATTTGGCAAGGAGCTAAAAAATTTGTCTCTCAATTTAATTTTTTTTTTTTTTTTTTTTTTAAACTAAGTCTGACACAGTTAATTATAAAATTAATTTATTTCAAAGGTTGCCGTATAATTTCTTTTGTTAAAAAAAATTAAAAAATTTTATTATTATTATTATTATTATTTCATTTGAATTTTTTACAATTGAAACGTTTTTCTTATACCCAGACTATGCAAAACTCATGTTTCGGTTTTTAAATTTTATGAATAACAACATAAAGTATAATTCATTTTACTTATAAAAACTAATAACATCCAAAATACACACCAAAAATTATTATTATCATTATTGTTGTTATCACAACATAATTGGAAACAATCTCCAAACGTTTTGTTTTGAAATTTGTATTTAAAGTTCCCTTAAACTTATTTAGAAAAAAGAAAATAAAAGAAAGGGAAAAGTTTTTCCCAAATATTCATGGCGATTAATTTTTTCAGAAAGATGATAAGAATCCGTGGTGTAGACATCAGTGGCGTATCCAAGACCAAAAACTTGATGACGAAACAAATAGAAAAGAGAATTTCCAGTTCGTTCCTATCAATGATAACAACCCGATTGGTTTACCTTATCCCGGGTACGCCACTGATTGGATGCACCCGGTAAGAATAGTAATATTATATGATAAGAAAAAAAAAAAACCGTATACTTCTTTATATTATCATTATGTCACTTCCGAATGATTATTGTTTTTGTCAAAATGCCTACTTCGAAATCGTCAATTATTATTATTATTATTAATTAGTATTTTGTTTTATTTTTATATTTTTTTTTCTTCTACTTAATTTTTTTTAGGGAAATATGAAGCAGCACATGTTGACGCACAAAATAAGAGATATGCCAGCTCATTTATTTGAAAATAAAAAATCACCGACAAGTTATGGAAACAACAACAACAATCAACAACAACAACAACAACAAATTTCATTAAATAATAGAAACGATGAAATAAACGAAATGAGCAACATGAGCAATAGTAATTCGACAGCTGCAGAGGATCCCAAGCCGACGAGTGTAGAAATTCCCGAATCACCACCAGTAAATCCAGAGCCCGAGACACCTGTGTCCGTCAAAAGATCTCCGACTGAAAGTGATCTTCCCGTCCCTAAAAGGCAACCTAGTAAGAAAAACAATACCCAATAAATTTTCTTTCTATTTCAGCAGCTTTTAATGTTTAGTTAATTTTTTTTCCTGCCGTTCAGAAAAATAAAAAGAAAGTAACTCCTAAATTCGTGATGTTTGTGCTACTATTTCTAGACATGCCGAAGCATTTATGTCACGTATGCAATAAGAATTTTTCCTCTTCCTCTGCCTTACAAATTCACATGAGGACCCATACGGGAGACAAGCCGTTCAGATGTTCAGTATGTCAAAAAGCGTTCACGACAAAGGGTAATCTTAAGGTATGATATTACTAGTAAAAGCACCCTTTTAAATGTCTGACAAAGAAAATCTTAAAAATTATTAAGTTTTCTGAAATGGCTAAATGAGTCTTTAATTAAATTATTAAATTTCTTTCTGTTAAAATATGATACGATAAATAAAAACTTGTTATAAATTTTTATTAATTATAAATAATTATATTTTTAATCCATTGAAAATAATCTAATCATAAAAAAAAAATTTTTTTTCCTTATACGTATGATTTTAGGTACATATGGGCACTCACATGTGGAGTAATGGTGCATCAAGAAGAGGTCGAAGAATGTCTCTTGATTTACCACCGATTCCAATCAATCCCAAAGATTCGGAATTTCTTCAAAGAAGACCAGATTTATTTTACCCTTATCTTCCAACACCGTTTCTCAATGGAGTTCAACAAAAGGTATTCAATAAAAAAATTGAAATCAATTTAATAATTTTCCAAATAAAACAACATAATTTTATTTTAGCTGAGTGAAATGTCGGTCATACAAACGGGAAATCATCATCCGAATAATGGTTTGATACAACCAGGAAATAAATTCGGAGGAATTGTTAGCTTTGGAGGATTGGCAACCCCTGATAAATCATTCCAACCAGGTTCTTGTTCTCCCCCTGTTGAAAATCTAACATCTCCTAAAGAATCACCACGTATAGATACTCCTTCGGGAATTCAAATGACGAACGACGATTTATCACGTAATGTTTGGGACCCATATTTTGAAAAAAAAATTAATCAAAATGAAGAAACAATTAAGACATCATCCCCAACGGGTAGCATGTCTCATTCTTCTGCGCAAAGAGGAGAAAGACTAGCAGCATAAAATTATATTATTATTACCAAACATATCTTTGTTGTGGTTCGATTTAAAAAAAAAAACCGTTATGAAAAAAAAAGTGAAATCATAAAAATATATTTAATTTATACAAAAATTTAAATAAAAAAATATATAAATATATATATTATATATATATAAAAACGGAAAAATTTATTCAAACATAATTTATATAATTTTTTAAAAAAAGAAAATTTTTGAAAATAATTTTAATTAGGGAGTTTATATAAAATAAAATGATTATTATTTTAAATGAACTAATCAATTGATATAATTAAATTTAAATCATTTATATAATTTAATTATATTTAAAAAAAAAAAATTGTAAAAGAACTCTTTTATGAATGAATATTATCCTTAAAAGGGAAGAAAGGAATTCTGCAGGAGCAGAAAATGTTCCTATTATTAAACTAGTCTTATCAAAATAAAAAAATTAGTTAATAAAACTAATAAATAATGTGAAAATTTAAAAAAAAAAAAAAAAGACTTTAAATTAAAATTTTTGGCTAATAAAATAATGTATATAAAATAATATTAATAATAATAATAATAATAACCTTTCTATCTTAAAATTATTTTTAAATAAATGTTTTAAATAAATTTAATAAGCATTTTAAGAGATGGTGAATTTAAGAAAAAAAATTACTTTTAGTGATTCGGTGGTGCATCATAAAAAAAAAAAAAAACAAGACAAAATACATAAAAGATCTCATTACGCCTTTATAGTTTTACTATGCCTATATTAAATTTTTTTTAGTAACAAATTTAATTTTTTTATTTATTTTTTCAAATTAAAAAAAAAAACTCACAAATATTCATTGAACAATATATATATTATTCGACCTTTAAAATAAAAATTATTCTCTTCGAATTAAAGACATAAAATTTTATAAGTAGACCAAACTTTTTTTTTTTTAATTTTAAATAATAATAATTTATGCAATTGTTTTATTCAATTTCTATTTGATGTTTTTAGATGACTACTTTTCATTTAAAAACGCTAAAACTTATATAATGGAGAAAATAAATTGAATCCGTAGAAGAAATGATTATGGTAATTTACAAAAATCGATTTCCATTTAAAACTGTAAAACATTGCAAGAACCATATTTAGGGAAACAAATAATAACAAACCCTTAGTAAATTAAATTTTAATAAATAGGTTTAAAACAAGGAGACAACACAGTAAATGAAAACTTATATTCTATGAAAAATTTACCGAGAAATAATGAAAACTAGTGATTGAGATTACACAAAAACATTTTCCCTTAATTTAAAATGTTCTCAACACCTTCCAGAGTCCACATATTTGAATAAATTACAAGTTTTTTTTTAAAATAATCAACCAAATGTATTTCCTTTATAAATATCAAGCTCACTTACCTTCACGAATAAAATCTCTTATAACATGATGTCACCCATTACAAAAAATTGAAAGATTACAAAATTAAATATTGAATAATAATAACTTTATATAAAATTATAATTTCACTGGCACATTACAAATATGTGATATAAAAATAATGCACTACTTTTTGTCACTTAAAAATTATATTAAATACTTATAACAAAAATATAATACAAATTTAGCAAAAACATTACAGAAATAAAAAAAAATAAAATGAGTTAAATTACTTAACTGTTACAATCAGCAAAATAAAATCATTTTATTTTATTTTAATTTATACTGAGAACAGTAGCACTCTCCCGCGCTTTTAATAGGATCACATCAAATCTTCATCATCAAAGAGATCATCAAAATCTAAAATGAAGTGGAATCAGATAAAGTGAATCAAAATAAACAAAGTTTTTCAAAAGGATAATTAATCATAATAATTTAATTATGAGTTAATCATAAAATAAATTTTACCATTGAAAAACCCATCATGCACAGTTTTTTCATTTACAGCAGAGAGATCCATTAAAAGCCCAACAGAACCGCCAGTCTAAAATTAATCAAAATATTCAAATTATAATCGACAATGAATAAAAACAAAAATTACACAATTCAACCCAAAAAATTAATTACTTCTTCTGCATCCACATAGGTACCGGCTCCTTCGGGAAACATTTCATCGGCGACAGCAGTAGGTTTCATTATTAATCAATTCACTTATTTCAAATTTATTTTTCTTATATAAAAACAATAACTATATTTACCCTTCACAGAATGTTTAAACACATTGAACAGTTTGCCGCGTTTGATCATAAAGTAAAATTTTATTTTATTTATTTACTCTAAGATAAACTGGGCGCGAAATGTTTTAGAACGTACAATTTATAGAAGAATTAACGTATGGGATAAATAAGGTGAATATAATAACGAATTTAGTTCACAAAATTAATGCAAGTAATGATTTAAAATTACGTTTTTTTTAAAATATTTAAAATAAATAAAATCTTGATGTAATTAGAGTTCGCTATGAAGTTATCGCAATAAATCATAGATATTTTTATAGTGTAATATTTTTATTATAAATATTGGCTCGAAGAAACATGGCGCGTAAACGGTTAATAATATGGCGAATCTGCAATGCACAAATTTTAAGTAAGTTACAAAAAACAATTTTTTTATTACAATCATGCTTTTCTTAAAAAGGGATTATATTATTCATATGTGCAATATATGTTATCATTAAAATAATTACTTTATTTATTTCTATTTATTTAGTTTAATCTTAATCTTTATAAACTACTAAATATAGGCACTGATAATTATTAGTGCTTAAAATCATAGCATTTATTTTCATGTAATTACATTTAAAATTATTAATTACTGTAATTAAAGTTTAAAAAAATAGTATTTGCTAAAATAATTGAAACTAAATAATTTTTTAATACTCAGACAAAATAAAAAATCTTATTAATATTTGTAATTCTTTTTTTTAATTTATATTTTTAATAAAACATAACTATATGAACTGTAGAAAAAGTTTATATATATATTCAATTTAAGAAAATGGCTAATTTGAGAAGAAAAAAAAAAAAATTGACTTAGAGGAGAATCACTAAGCAAAAAAAAATCGTAACATGAGTTTTTTTTTAGACATTGGTCTCCTGCCAATAAATTTATAAATTAAAATAAAAGCATATTCATACTACTTAGTCAGTTTTTAAATTTAAATCTATATGTTTTGTTACTTTTTTTTTTTTTTGTTTTTGTTTTCTATGAGTTAATAATTGCAAAGTTTTAATTTTTATTTTAAAATTATTTCAAAAAATAAGAAGTTTTATAAAGTTTAAAATATATTTGTTTATAAAAGACTAAATATAAAAAAAATTTGAAATCATAGAAAATTTAAATTTGTTTTTATATTATTTTGAATCAAAAAAAAAAAAATCAAGGATTTAAAAAATAAATTTTTTTTTATAATCATTATTTTTTGCAATATAGAAAAACAATAAAAATTATATATATAAATCTGTAATATTTTTTGATTTATTCTGTTTTTATTTTTTCTATAAATAAAAAAGGTGATGTACCTAAATAAGTAAAAAATTTGTTTATAAGTTACTATTTCTTGTTTAAACAAAAAAGAAATTTTTTAAAAATAAACTATAAGTGAAATTACAGTATTATTGAATTTTCAAACAATATGGCTGAAAATTTTAAACCAGTCAACGAAGAAGATTCTGACAGTAAAAGTGACACACTATCAAGCATAACCCAAAAACAATTAGAAGAACTTTTAGATGGAGAATTTAAAAATTCTGATTTTGAAATAAATTCAAAGGAAAAAAAACATTTTTCATTTTGGAAATGGTTTAAAAAGAATAAAAATGTATCAGGAAATTCATCGAAAAATTTAAAAGAATCCTCAGCTCCGGCATTTTTTTTATTCGACAAAAAAAAAGATTCGAGCACGGAAAGTTTAGATACCATATTTAGTACTCAAACAGTAAGAAGTTTTGCTTATATACCTTCAATTAACTATCAACCTTCGGCTCCGCCATCAACTTTATTAGATTTGGAAAGAGATGAAAATTTTTATACGAATTTTCTCAATGATGAAAATTCATCAGCCAACGTAGAGACAAACAAAGAAAAGAAAAAAAAACGTAAAGCTCCAGGTCCACCTCGTTTGAATCGTGAAAATAGTTTGCCAACAACATTAGAACGTGAAAGCAAATACGAAGATGAAAAAAATGATGTTCAAACGTATCGAAGACGAACATTAAGTGATTCTTGTAAGGATAAAAAAGGAGATACCTACAGCCACGTTCAAGGAAAAAGAAAAGCACCATTACCACCTTCGGTTAATTATTCATTATATCCAAATTTACAAAAAGTCAATCCAGAGAATCAAAATTATAATAAAAAGAAAAAACCAGCTCCTCCTCCACCTTCAGAAAAAAAAAATCATAGTAAAAATACAACAACAAAGACAAAAACTAACCAAATTGATGATGATGGTAAAGACGAGAAAAAAAACGACAGGACAACAGCGAATCCTTCAAATGTTCATCAACCAAATAAAACTGATTTAAGAAAAGATGAAGATTTATCAACGTCTCCACTTTCATTACGTTCTTGGTATAAAAGAAATCCAAAAGATTTAAATAAAGGAAGTGAAAAAAACAAAAATAAAAATTCAGAGAAAGGAATTTTCGAATCTGGTAATATAAGAAAAAGTCTTTTATTAGAAAATAATCATAATAAATTTAATATATTTTCTAAAATTGATAAAAGAGATGATAAAAAAAAAAAACAAGAAAAGAGAAAATCTCAAATATCAATATTGACAAATATTAGCGAATTAGATAAGGAAGCAGCAGAAATTATTAAAAATAAACAGAGAGAAAAAGAAAAGAAAATAAAAGAAGAAAAAGGCAATCAAATATATTTTCAAAATTTTACACCAGAAAAAAACAAGAATGAAAACATTATTGAAGAAAAGGGAAAAATGGTCAAATCACCGATAAAAGACTCGGAAAATGAAGAAAATTTAACGGAAAACAAAAATGATTTGAATGAAAATGAAAAAAATAAAGAATTAAAATTAGATAATTTAAATGAAAATAAATTAAAAAAAGACAATGAAATCCTTTATTTTAGTGATCCTTGGGTTTGTTCGAAATGCACTCTGGAAAATCCCGGCTGGAGAGTTTTTTGTGAAATATGCAGTTCGGTTAAACCAAAATTTTTATTTAATACAAATGATAAAAATTTATTATCAAAGGGTAAAATTTCAGAGAATTTAAACGAAAGGCAAAAATTATTATCAAAAATTGAAGAGCATCAATCGAAAATCGATCAAAATAAATTTAATAATAAAGATAAAATCGAAATTAAAAAATTTACAGGTACGGTAGATATAAATTCCAATAATGAAAAAGAAACGAAAGATTTTCATATGGAAAATAATGAAAAATCACAAGATTCTAAAAATTCTTCGGAAATTTTCAAAAGTAAAACCGAAATTGAAAAACCTACTACAAAAACAATCGAAGCTTATGTAATAACAAAAACAACAATTTTAGAAGATATTATAATAAAAAAAAATGATGATCGTTCATCGATTCCTTCAACTTCAACTCAATCCGATGCAATTTCGAACCAAAATAATAAAAATAAAAAAGAAAATTTTGAACAAATCCCACAAACATCAAACCGTGAAAACGATTTGAAAAAAAATTCTAAAATCGAAAAACAAAAATCATTATTATCAAATACGGAACCTTCCACACCTTTCGAAAAAAATGAAAATTTTGATGAATTGATTAAGAAATTGAAGAAACCGGAAAATTTATTAAAATTCAAATCCGATATTAAACTCATTGCAAAAACAAATAAAATGAATGAAGTTGAAGTAGATGAAACATTGGAAAAATTACAAGAAGCCATATTAAATAATAATAATAATTATGATGATGCTGTCGTTTGGGCAAAAAAATTGGCATTAATGAAAATTAATTTAAACAAAACAACAACGGATTTAACGGATAAATTAACGCCAGAAAATTTAAAAATTGTGTAAGTCGTCATTGTTTTTTCTATTTTTTTTTTGCTTTTAAACCTTAATAATATCTTATATTTATTTAATTAAATATATTTTTTTATATGATTACCTAAAATCTATTTTTTTTTTCAATATATCCTAAAGCCCTTATTATTAGAATAATTATATAAATCCTACTTTTATATTAACATATCATCATCATCATCATGATCAATTTAAATATTAAAAAAAATTTAAATTACAATGAAAAGTGTTTTTCATAAGAATTAATAAATAATTTAAAAATAATTTCTAGCTTAGATATGTACGTGGAAAATAAGGACTCACATCAAGGACCGATACAAATCAAAGTTTCACCGACGATGACACTTTTACAATTAAAAGAAAAAATTCATAAAGAATTAGGGATACCTGTAAACATACAAAGATGGATTTTAGGAAAAACTTTGGCTGTTGATGATAACAAAACACTCGAATCTGATGGCGTAAAACATGATTTCACATCAATTTTTCTTTATTTAATTGATCCCGGTTAGTTTACCAATTATTATTATTATTTTTAAGGGAAAAAAATTCAAATTAATTTTTTTTTTCTAATTTTCAGATAAAACTTTAAATACTACAACACAAAAACAAAACGAAAAAATCAAGGTAAATAAAACGTTGGATTTAAAAGAAAAACCTGAAGATAATCAGGGAAAAAATGAAGAAAATTTTAATGCAAACGAAGAAAGACAGTCATCATCAGACAAACAAGTCACAAAAAATTTTCACGTTGATAAAAAGGAAAATTTTGTACAAAATTTTGACAAAGTACCTAAAATAATGACTGAAAATAATGTTAAAAAAAGAGTTGAAATATTTAATAAAAATTTTGGAGAAAAACAAAAAATTAAATCGCCTAAAAATTTAAACTACTCAGGAAATAATTTAAGTGAAAATAAAAATGTTGGGGTAAAGAGTGTACCTTGTAATTCTAAAACATTCGTGAACCAAGAAAAACCTGAAAATAATGGACCTGAGTTATCATCAACAAAAGAAAAAGTAATAATTGATTAAATAATGTAAATGAGTAATAATGATCTTAATATATAATTTTAAAATATAATTTCCAGGATGAATTTCACAATCAGAAAATTAAATCTGACAATGATTTGCACTATAAAAAATTAGTCGAACTACAAGATTCGGATCTTGTACCTAATGTAGAACCTTTCAACTGTACAATTTGCTTAATGGATTATTTGCCTGGTCAAGGAATTATTCTCAAAGATTGTCTTCACACATTTTGCAGGTGAAAAATCAAAACAAAATTTTTAATAAAAAGCAAAATAAATAAGTTTAATTATAAAAATTGTTTCTTTTTCAAACAGAGAATGTTTAATTGAAACTGTACAATTTAGCGAAGATGCTGAAGTTAAATGTCCTTACATAGATGAAACCTACAGCTGTACAAGCGTTTTGCAACAGAGAGAAATAAAAGGAGTAAGTTGAATTTTTATTACATTTCATTAATTTGTTTTTTTAAAAATTAATTTAAAATAAAACTTATTATTAATTTTAGTTGGTACCTCAAAAAGTTTTCGATCAACATTTAGCGAAATCAGTTAAAGAAGCTGAAAACAAAATAGAAAATACTTTCCATTGTAAGACACCAGATTGTAAAGGATGGTGTATATATGAAGATAATTTAAATGAATTTTTATGTCCTGTATGCAATTATAATAATTGTCTCACTTGTCATGCAATACATTCAGGAATGAATTGTAGGCAATATCAAGAAAAAATGAAAAATGACTCTGAAACAGATGCAGATGCAAAAAAAACTAGACTCGTATTAGAAGTAAGAAAAATAAATAACGACAAGAGAGGGTAGGTGGTATTCCATAACATTATTTAAAAATGTTTATGTTTTAGGAAATGGTAGCTAAAGGAGAAGCAATGAGTTGTCCAAAATGCCAAATTATTGTTATGAAAAAATGGGGATGCGACTGGTTAAAATGTTCTATGTGTAAGACTGAGATTTGTTGGGTAACAAGAGGTTTTAGATGGGGACCTGGGGTTAGTTACTTTTCATTTTATCATTGATATTTATTAACTTGATATATAATTTTTCTTAGTAGAATATTTTTTATTTTTTTAGGGAAAAGGTGATACTTCAGGTGGATGTAAATGTGGGGTAAAAGGAATTAAATGTCATCCTAAATGTAATTACTGCCATTAAAATATCTAATATCTAATATTGATTAAATAATTTTATACTGAATTACCTTAATAAAAATAAATAATAAATTTTTTTTAAATTAGTTGATCTAACTGATAATTTACATAAACCTAAACCGAGTAATTAAAATATTATTACTTAAGATTAACAATAATAATGTAGAATTACGAGGAACCCACAACAATACACAGAATTTTTAAAACTTCATTTTTTATAAATTTAAAATAAATCATTTTTACTGTTCATTATATAAATAGCGATAATTAATTATGTGTAAAATACAAAGAACTTACTAAAGCTTATGATAATTTTCTCAATTAGTAGCGATTCTCCAATGGTTAGTAATGTTAGATTTTGCCTGATTTATAAAATGTTTGCATTTCCATAGATAGAAAAAAAATTAAAATTAAAGGCTCTATTTTGCTAATTCAAAACGTAAATCAATAGTAAATTTGCCGCGTCATAGAGTAATATAAAATATCTATGACGGAAGCTAAAGCAGAGAATACAACACGAGGTCTTATTCAACATCCTGAAGAAATTGAAGCATCATGTCCAAAAGAGGACGTGGAGGTTCAGCAGGAGCGAAGTTTAGAATATCGCTCGGTTTGCCTGTTGGTGCAGTTATAAATTGTGCAGACAACACAGGAGCCAAAAATTTATATGTTATCGCCGTGCAAGGAATTAAAGGAAGGCTGAACAGGCTTCCTGCTGCTGGTTCTGGTGACATGTTTGTGGCAACTGTTAAAAAGGGAAAACCAGAATTAAGGAAAAAGGTAAAATTGTTTTTTTAAAAACCAAAATTTCTACAACCTAGAGCTTAATTTTTGTAATTCACAGTGATGTATGGTTTCGAAATGTAGCATGACATTGTCAATGTGTATTTTCTAATGTTTTACAAATTGTTATTTAAGCCTTAAACATTAATTGTTAATGGGTTATATGAACTAAAGTAAGTTTCAATTGATTTTGTAGGTAATGCCTGCGGTCGTTATTCGACAGCGGAAACCGTTTAGGAGGAAGGACGGGGTTTTTATATACTTTGAGGATAATGCTGGTGTTATAGTCAACAACAAGGGAGAAATGAAAGGAAGTGCTATCACTGGACCAGTTGCTAAGGAATGTGCTGATTTGTGGCCTAGGATTGCTAGTAATGCCTCTAGTATAGCTTAATTAACAACAGCAATTTTAAATAAAATTTATTTGTTCAAAGAGTTTTTTTTTTTTCTCTTCAATTACTCATATATATTTACATTTAATGTTCCTTAAATTTATATTTATTACCTCATTAAAATATTGTTAACTTCTGTCTGTCTCTTCTTTGATCTTGTTCTCTCTTGACATTCTTTTCAGATTCATACAATTGTGAAAGTTTTTTTTCTTTTGTCATCAGTTTCTCTGTAAAATAAATATGAAAACCTTCCATTATTAATCTTACTCAAAAACCTTTTGTTAAAGTTACATAAACTACTTGCCTTTAATAATATTATGATTGTGTGATAAAGGTTTGTGCCTTGCCAATGACTGATTTAATGATTGAACTTCTTTCTCAATCTTTTTAATTTCCTCTGACAACTTCAAATGTGTCACATTTAAATTTCTTGTAGTTTTGCATTTAAGTGTTTCCTCTTTTTCTGTTGAAGGTATATCATTCACAGGATGTAGTCTTCTGTTGAGGAAAGCAAAAATATCAGTTTCCTCTTTTTTTTCTCATTTTCATAAGCTTTTTTCAATTTTGCTTTGTGTTTCTTCTGTAAATTTTTCATTTTTCTTTCAACCCTAAACAAATCAACATCATTTCCTGCCTTCTGCCTTAAAATCATACAATGATCTATAAAAGAAAAAGTTACAAAATTCTTTGTAATAATAAAACATATATATACATATTAATTATAAAGCAATAATAACTCATGATCACATTTCTTAATTACCTAGTGATTTTCCAGGAGGAAAAACTGTAGCAGGAACTGGATCAACTCTACCTAAACCATTTTTTCCAAGTCCTGAACCATGAATGTAGCCCATTTTCGCCATTATTTTTGATCCAAAACCCTAAAAATTTTTTAAAAAAATATTTTACTTACATTTAATCATATTTTATTATGAGTAAAATAAAAAAAAAACCAACTTTAGTATACTTTTCCCAACTTCCTAAAGCAGATACTGAAGGACTATTTAAAATTCTTTGAATTGTGATTTTTTTCTCATCGTCTGTATCATATTCTAAGTCATCACTACTCTCAGAATCACTCATAGAAAGTTCTCCACTATTATAATTTGAATCTAACAAATCAAAAAAATAAATAAAAAACTTTTTAGTTATACATTAAAAAATTCATTACACATACATAAAAATTATTTACTAATTATTTTTATGAATTCGAGAATAATTTTTTATTTCAAAATTTTGGTCAATTAAATAACATTACCGAGTAGTAAAATATTATGTAAAGGTATTTCACTTTCTGTACTATTGAATTCAAATTTAACTTGGCACAAGTCCTCTTTTACATTTATAACAACAGCTCTGTGCCATAGTTCATCACTTTGTTTTGCCAATACTTGACATCCCTTGGAAATTCTAGAAAATATTGGTTCCCTGAAACAGCAAATCCAGATTTTAGACATTAATTTTAGTGAATTTATGAAAAGTAAAAATAAGCAAAACTAATCATTATTACCATAGTACATATAAAAAAGCAATTCAAAGTAAAAAATATTAATTTTTTAATTAAGTCATACATACATATACATATAATAAAATTTTTAACAGATTTACATTTATTTTTAATGATAATATTGACTAATTTAATTATTATATACATATATATGCATACATTTGCCAATTTATCTATACATTAATCAGTAATAAATCAGAAAATTATTATTTGTTTGTAGATAATGAAAAATGTTCGTACCTATATTTTTTTAAACTACTTATTAAAACTAGTTCGCCATGCGAGTATTTGCATTTTTCATCATCAAATTTGCAATCTCCCTTGAGGTAATAAGGACATGGTAGCATCTCTTTATGAGTTGGATTTGTAAACATTACTTTAACTTTGGTTTCATTTGAATTTAATGGGTAAATGCTTTCAGGGATGTGAGACACAACTGCATTATGGTATGTAACATTATTTGTCCATTTGTAAATGTAAGGAGCTTGACATTTCATTCCGAGTAAATCTTTTTGATCAGTAATTTCAAGTTCCTTAGGTAATAAATTTAAAATATTACTAGTCGTTTCTTGTTTTGAACATTTTTCATCGTTTTCTGTAGTCTCAGAATCTAATTCTGCTAACTCAGCCTGTACAATATAAAAAATTAAAAAAACAAATATTATATTAGAAATAAAACATAGTCATTCTTCAAATATGTGAATTCAAATCTTATAAATCAATATTAAACATTTTCGATTTGTGTGATCATACATTCAGGATTCCAAAATAAAAGTCGATATAAAAATTACCTTAAAAATTTTATATTCTTCCGATAATAAATCATTTTGAGATTCAGTGTTTAGATTGGAATTTTCACTAAAATAATTATTAGATAAAGCTATAAGCTCTTTTAAATCTGACTCTAAAGTTAAAAGACTTTGCTTTTCAGGCCCATCAGGTAATTCAGAAATAGCTTTTTGAACTTGATCTAACTGAAAAGAAAAATTTACAATTTTAAACCTATTATTTTACACTGTATTTTACTATACATTATCATTAAAAAAGTAAAAATTTTACCTGAGATTTGTACTCACAAATTTCGTCTTCTGTGGTATTCATAATAAATATTTTTGAAAATTATTTCAATAATTAAAAATTTTTTATACATACATCAATTTTCTATGAAAAACATGCTATATGTTAACTTTGACATTGAAAAAGAGCCATTGAAAACAATAACTAATATAACGTTCTTTTATAAAACAGTTTTGCAAATAATTATTTACATAAAATTTCATATTTTAATATTTGACTTAAAAAAATTTATGTAATAAATATACATAATTTGATTTACTTAATTAAAAGCCATAAATAATTACTAGAAAACTTATACTTAATTTTCCTCCATGTAATCTATGGCTCTCTTCATGGCTGTCACAAATACGTGGGAACAACAAGCAATTTAATATGGTTTTTTTTTATTGAGGTTATAAAATTTAAAATTTATTGAATGCCATGTAAAATCATTTCCAAAAGAATCAAAAATTAATTTTATTAAATAAAGTAATCGATTTACATCCATGGAAAACTTAATTCAACTCCATTATTGTTTTGAATTGTTTGATAATATTATGGAAAATCAATTGAAAAACTGAAAATTTAATTTTTTTACTAAAATATATTTATACTTATATTGTAAAATATACTTATATTATACTTATATTTTAAAATAAACTAAAGATAAAAAAAATTAAAGGAAATTGGTAATTAAAAACCATAAATAATAAAAAAAATGTAAATTTTTAAACTGATTTATTATAAAGCTCATATATAAAAAATAGTTTAATTATATATAAATTATTTGCAAAAAGCTAATTAAAAAAAAACATTATTATCATTATCAATATTAAAAAAAAAACATAACCATTTAATAATAAAAAAGTGAGATACATAACTTATTTTCTTATTAGTACTAATTGTTTATTAAAATTAAATTTCCAAAACTTTAAATTTAAAAAATTAATTGAAATATTAAAATTACCATAAAGAAATTAATATAAAGTTAAAATAAAATAATAATTAAAATTAGTATAATAAAAAACTCATATTGATAATTAAACCTAATAAATAACATAATTTTTTAAAATAATGTAAAAACTATTTTAAAAAAATTTTTTTTTAATTTGAAAAATACATAAAATATATTAAAAATAAATTTAATTCATTTCATTTTAGTCTTCATTTGAATTACTCACTTAATATTCCAATAATTTTAAGAGAAAAATTTCTTTAAAAAAATACACATTGAATTTTTTAAAAAATAATAATAATATATAAATAAAACAAATGATAATAATTATTATTAACAAAAAAAAAAAATGTAAGCTGGTAATTTTTTAATTTATATCTTCTTCATTAGCCAAAAAAATTCGTGATAAGGTGAAAATGTAAAAATTTATTATTTCTTGTTGTGCAATACATAAAAAAAAAAAAAAATAAATAATTTAATTTTGAGCGCGAAATTAAATTTTTTTTCTTTTTTTTTTTTTTCAAGCAGCAAATACAAATTTATTAAAATATATATATATTGTTAATGTAAAACTTGTTTAAACAAGAGATGCTGTGTTTGTTTCAAGTTCTTTGCTTAAACATTTATCTTTATTTTTTTGACGAACCATTTCCACTCTTTGTTCCTAAAAAAAAAAAAAAATAAAAAATATTATTTTAATTTTCATATGAAACTTTTAAATTTTTTACCTCGAATATATTAGTTAAAATAAATTTTAATCAAAATTTAAATGGGAAAATTTATAAATTTTTTTTTTTTTTTAAATGTCTACAAACCTTATGTAGATGATTTTCGTCTATAAATTTGTATTCATACGAATAAATTAATTTTCATAGTAAAATACTTACACGAATTTTTAATTTTTGTTTTAAAGCATCCTCAATTGATAAACGTCGTGCTTTAGCTGATAAAAGTTTATTTCCTATTTGATTTTTAAATTTCCTAATTTTTCTGATTTATTTCTCTAACTCTTTTAGTTTGTTCCTCCTAAATAAGCAGTAAAATAAAAATAATAGCAAAGCAACAACAACAACAAAAAATTTTATGCTGACTAGTAAAATAAAATAAAAATAAATAAAATAATAAAACGTGTGTAAAATTAAAATATGAAACAACCAAAAAAAAAAAAATTTAAATTTAAATTGTGTTAATTACTTACCCATCTGATTATAATAACAGATTAGTGTTGCTTATTATTGTTAACAACATTTTAAATTATTTTATGTAAAATGTAATACTCACATGTTCCCTTAATTTTATCAACATTTTTTTTAAATTTTCATCTCTTTGATTAGCAGCTGATTTAAGTTTTTCTTGTATTGATGCCGCCACTTCAGCCGTTTGTTGTTCCAAATTTAAACGAGTTTTTTCAACTCCTTCTAACTAAAATAATCAATTTTTTTTAAATATTAGGGTAAACATATAAAAAAAGAAAAAATACACACACACACATATAGTTTAACTCAAATCTGATGCATAAACAATTTTAATTGACAAGGGGAGAAATTTTTTTTAGCTTTAAGGAGAAAATAAACTTTTTGTATAAAAATTGATTAATGGTAGAGGATTTATTATAGGAAACATACATGTTCCTTAAGCTTCGCTTTAAGATCATTGATATGAGATTCGCGATTTTCTTCATAAGAAGCTATTTTTTGCTTCAATGCCTCTTCTGTTTGCTGTATAAATTGTTTTTCTTGTTCATCATATTTCTTTCGTGCATCTTCAATTTTAGCTAACTTGGCTGATAAAATTGCTACCTGACTTGCAGTTAATGACTAAAAAAAAAAAAATTTTTTTGATCACAGAGAGAATTAATATGAATATAATAATTTTTTTTTTGGATAAATAAAAAAAAAAAAAATAATACTTTTCGTCTGTCTTCTGCTGCTTTTAACTTTTCTTCAATATCAGCTACTGAAACAATTTTAGGTGGGGAAAGTGGTCTTTTAGGAGGGGTTAATACAACAGGATCAGCAAGTCTTAACTCAAATGACATTCCTCCTTTACTGCTTTCCTGACATCGAACTTCAGTATCTGAAACAAAAAAATAATAAATTTCAAATAAAAAACAAATAAATATCTTGTAGAATGTTGCATTGAGTAATTTAAAAAAAAAAAATAATTTTGTACGGATATCGATTTTTGTCGTGCATGACAGGTAATATTCTGAAAACATTAAAAATCCTTTTAATTTTCTATATTTAAATCAATTTTGGGTAAAATAATCATAACAAAAAAAAACGAAAATATTTACGGAATATGGTAAATGAAGAAATTAACCGATGATGAATAATTTTATTTAAAAAAAAAATGCAAAAACTGAACTGTGGGTATTTTAATAAATTTATTTAACTTTAAATTAAAGGCAAATAAATTTATTTATTTTAAATTTAAAAGTTTAGACTAATAATACAGGAATGTTCAAAAATATAGGGAATGTTTTAATAAGTAATAGAATTAGGGAGCTTGATCAGATATAAAAATTTTTACATTTACCAAGTATAATATTAGGGGAATATATGTATATATATATATATATATATATATATAGATTTTTTTTTTTTTAGGGGGACAAAATA